>NC_051182.1:10441451-10468871 GCF_013339695.2 Rhipicephalus sanguineus | reverse complement strand
TTTCATGTTCAAACAGCGCAAAAAGACGAAGACACGAGAATGAGGACTACACAGGACTTTTTGCGCTGTTTAAACAATGAAGTTAAACCAACTAGCCCAATTTTACACACTGTCGTGTATATTTTGCACTGCTTCCAAGACTCATTCATTTTTAAACTCTCAAGTGCAAGGCTGAGCAGGCGTGGATGAACAAACAGCTATATTTCAATAATAATGACAAAACGGACCTGATACTTTGTCCTCAGCGTGAGATGGCACAACGCAACAGCCGCTTCCACCGTTTATTTGTTGCTGTCAGGACCGCGGGCAAGTTGCAAGCGTGAGTTGGCATCAAAGCGGGGGATCGAAGAGGGCAACATGCGCGCTGCCATGTTGGTTCGTCATCACAATTATCGGCAGTTACCGATAGCATAATTAAATGCTTATGGCCTACATGCGAATCTTGATTAGCGTATCACGTATTGCTGTGACGTAGCACGTGCCCAACAAACGAAGTTTTCTTAACCTTCTCCAATGATAATGCAATTAAAAACAGAACTATGCTTTGCGGCGCAAGCGTCTGCTTTGTTTAGACCTCGTAGCTTCCACGCTGCTGCAACCAGCTTGTGAGATGGTGTTTAAAACAACGGGAACAAACTTACCGCGCTACGAATGCAATCTCATCCATTCGAAACTATCCAAGAACACTTAAAGGCCTTAAATATTCACCAAACTTGTGCAGCCCACAACTCTTCCAACGATTCTCCAATGTTTTACTTCCAGGAAACACTCCGACGAGTTCCACGTCAGATCACCGTCGTTAGACGGTGATCTGACCTGCAACTCAGACAGTGCTCCCCCGGCGTCATCACTCGGTTCATCGAGATCAGCTGACCGCATAACACGACTCACTCGAACAACATAAACTTTTCGCCGACTTCAACATACCGTCCTACCCTCCGTCGTCTCTAATTTGGATCCTTCCGGGTTTCGCGAAAATTCAAAGTAATGGTTCGGCGCGTAGCACATAGCACAGCGACAGCTAGGGGAAAGGGATTCGTCTCTCCGGTTCGTCTGTAGAAACAGTCGCTTCCAGGGGCGTAGCCAAGGGGGGAGTACCCTCCCCCCCCCCGAAATTTTTCAGTTTTGCTTGCATATATATACACGCGCACATACAAACGCACGCTCGGACATACATAAAGTATGGTTGAACACCCCCCCAAAAAAAAATATCTGGCTACGCCCCTGGTCGCTTCCACTTTGATTTCTCGAATTCTCCCGATCTGCGCGGGCGTTAGGCTGGTTAGGCTGTCGCGACAGCGTCTTCGGTGTCGAGGGTAAGGGCACGCCCTGGGCGCCTTTTGATGCTGCTTCTTTTTTTTTCGTTGCGCGCACCCGTTGATGGCAAACCATCGGCGCAGTGACTTGATGCTGCCGTCAGGATGCGGCGGCGCGCATTTGTTTTATTGCAATTCGCCACGAGATCGACCTATAGGAGGCACACCGTCGCCGTGTTAGTGTGGAGAGGCGGTCGATGGCGCGTATACAAATGCACACAGAGGCGCTGATTGTGAGCTGTTTGAGCCGATTGTCGGCGAATAAAATGCATTGATTGCAGCGTGCTGTTAATATATACCCTCTTCATTGTTGAATCGATGCACGGAGATCATCCAACGTTACTATTACTAGTGAGAGAAGCGCAATCTGCCGATTAAAGATATGCTCGCCCTGGGTGACAGTCTGCGCTTACGACGTTTTTTGCTGTTTTCTCTGCACTGGTTACCTTGTGTTCTGTATACTACGCACTGCTGTAGCACGCCTGAACTACTTAAGTGTTTGCTTCTTCTTCATTTGTATACCAGCCCCTATGCCTGTGCAATGAGTTCGATAGCACTGTTCGCGCGAATACGCATACGCACGTAAGAGTGTTTAGCACAGAGTTTTCATCGATTGATTACGTGCACGACAGTGATGCAACAAAGGTCCGGTTATTTTATGGAATAAGGGTCTTTTTTTCCTCAAACTAATCATCTCCGCTGCCTTCCATCAATTTAAAACAACTCCACATAAACGCTCAAGATAATGTAAAAAAAGGATGAAGTTTTGCGTGAAATTATACGACAAAAATGTAAGGCACGCCGTCGGGATTAACTTCAAACATCTGGGTTCTTGAAAGCGTACCTAAATCTAAGCACACGGGTGTTTCTGCATAAATTTCGCCCAAAGGTAAAATTGCGCGCGGGAACTCCGTTTTATCACTGCCGTGTCGTTCCATTGTCTTTTTTAGGAGACAGTTTGAGTACCGGAGTGTCAGACTTCACTTGATAGAAATATTTTGCTGTAGTGGGACCACGACCGTACAATAAAAGGGCATGTTAAGCACAACTAAAGCTCATCATGAACTACAGTGCCGCAGTTACACACCTAACAACAACGCGAAAGTGCGTGAGCCTCGCTTTTGTTTACCACCGAGTCGCTAAAACGCGGCATTCATACACTATTTAATGCTCCTTATGTTTGGGACTATGCCAAGTGCACTTTACGACGTGGTTGAACCAGAAAGCGGCACCAACACTGAAATGATTCTGGCGAACGAGGGGTACGACACCAATACACAGCCCTCTCGAAAGTCGCACTCACTGATCTTATTACAATGCGCATGCAGCCGAGCAAGCCCATTTGCTACTGTACACCATGTTAGGTATGCGTATGAGCAGTTAAACTTGCTCTAAGATAACAGAACAAACCGCCCTTTGAGAACTTGCAGGACGTACGCGCACATGCAAGCACGACGTGGCTAGCAGACGACGCAGGGAGCAATCCACACTAGGCGCACGTCAGCCAATAGCCGCCAGGCGGCGACTCTGCTCGATCTCGCGGCCAATAGCAATTATATGGACAGTCTCGGCTGGTTTTTGCCGCCGCCGTCACGCACCGTATATATATATATATATATATATATATATATATATATATATATATATATATATATATATATATATATATATATATTTTACTGAATGCGAATGACAGATGCTCCGCTGTTATGAAAGAGGAAGACGACGATCGGTGACTGTGGTTGTCGCTCGCGCTCGTGCTCGCTGGTAGCCGGACCTGCCTGATAAAGAGCCTTTCACAAAGCAACGTCTGACCCTTTCTTCACGAACAACACCCCTATTTCAAGTGGTGGAGGAGCCGGGGTTCCCATCATCCTGGAACTTCGCAATCGGACGCAACCATCGCCTTTCAATATGACTGCACCTGGCCCTTCGCAAGCTGCTGCCGCCACAACGACAGTCTTCTGTGCTGGCGTGCAACGGCAACGCGACCCGCCCGTATTTCACGGCAATGACGAGCACGATGTCGAGGATTGGATCGTCGAGTACGAACTCGTAAGCGCTTCCAACAAATGGGACGACTGCGACAAGCTCACCAACGTGCGCTTTTACCTGGCTGATGTGGCCAGCCTCTGGTTTAAAAACCATGAGGCTGACATCACCACCTGGTCGACCTTTAAGGCAACCATCACCGAGGTCTTCGGTCGTCCCGCCGTGCGCCGGTTTCGCGCGAAACAGCGTTTGCGTAGCCGAGTCCAGCGCCGGGACGAGACGTTTACGAGCTATATCGAAGATGTCTTGTCCCTATGCAAGCGCGTCGACCCATCTCTCGCCGAAATGGACAAGATAAAGCACATCATGAAAGGAGTCGACGACGACACGTTTCAGATGCTTGTCGCTCGGAACCCTCAGACTGTCGCTGACGTGGTCCAACTCTGTCAGTCGTACGACGAGTTGCGAAAGCAGCGTGTCTCGACGCACCACGCTGCCGAGGCTACAGCTGAGGTTTTCACCCTTGTCGATGACGTCGCTGCTGATCACACCGTTTTACTGCCACAGATCAAGCAGTTCATCCGTGAGGAAGTTGCGCGTCAACTTTCCCTTGTCGCCCACTTACCTGAACCAGTGCCATCATTGGAACCACGTCTTCGTCAGGTCATTCAGGCGCAAGTCGCGCAGGCACTACCACCATCACCGCCTGCCACTACACCGCTGACTTACGCGGCCGTCGCTGCCAGACCACAGGCTCCATCTGTTCCTGGCGCCTACCGGGCCACCGGGTCCTTCTACACCACGCCGCCGCCGCCCACACGCACGGTGGTACCCAATCCTACTTCGCCCTCCGGACCTTCTGTCGTTAGCCCATGGCGCACCTTTGATAATCGGCCAATATGTTTCGCGTGCGGTTTGGCAGGGCATATAGCCCGCTCCTGTCGACGTCGCAGCTTCCAGTCTCAGGACGGTGTGCCTTCCTCCAATTATCAGGCTGCCCAGCATTCCCAACGACTTTCTTCGGCTGTCGCTGACTCGTTTTCCCCTCGACGCCCTTTCGACTCACGCCGTTCGTCTTCGCCCCGTCGCCGATCCATCTCCCCGATGCTTCGACGACCTAGCCCCGCACGAGAGGAAAACTGACAGCCGCAGTTCCGGAGGCAAGAACTGCGTTGTCGTCGAACTCTCCAAGACCTCCTCTTTATCCGCCCAACGAAATTGATATAGTAGTAGAAGGTATCGCCGTACGTGCCCTAGTCGTATATATAGTAGTACAAGGTATCGCCGTACGTGCCCGAGCCGTAGTTTCTGTCATTAGTGAGAAACTGTGCCGCAGTTTGAGAAAAGTGAGCACACCGCTTACGAATCTTGCCCTGCGTACAGCGACATCGCATTACATCACGCCTTCGGCTCAGTGCACAGCTCGTGTGGTGATTCAAGATGTTCGGTATGCTGTCAAGTTTGTCGTTCTTCCGCGATCATCCTACGACGTCATTCTAGGATGGGATTTTCTTTCTACCCTTCACGCGCTCGTAGACTGCGCTCGTGCTGAACTCACGTTGTCGAATCCGTGCCCTGACCTCGACGACCGCAGTCCCCCCAAAGTGTTTGCCGCAGCTGACGTCCACATCGCGCCTTTGTCCGCCGTCATAGTGCCTGTGTTTTCGCCTGCTGCCACTAACTCTACTGTTTTGTTCCAGCCATCTGTAACGAGTGCGCGTCACCGAACCTTCATCCTCCCGTTTGCCGTCATCAAATTTTGCAATGGTTCTGCGGCACTTTACGCGTGCAACGTCTCTTCTGTCCCGTCGCTTGTACTACGCGGCGAATGTCTGGGGAGCCTCACTACTTTTGCTGACATTTTCGACGATACAACACTTGGAGACACGGCATCACTACTGCCTTGTGCCACCACTTCTGCAACTGACACAGCTGCTCCTATGGACGTATTCTGCAAAGCCGTCGATTCCCACCTTACGCCTGTGCAGAAGAAACAGCTTGTCCAACTCCTCCAGCGTTTTCCAGCCTCCTTCGACCACGACCAGCCTTGTTTAGGTCGAACGTCAGCAGTTGTCCACCGTATTGATACCGGTCAACATGCACCACTGCGACAGCGTCCATACCGTGTGTCGACTTCCGAACGCCGTGTCATCGATCAACAGGTAGACGATATGCTCAAGCGTGGAATAATTCAGCCGTCCAGCAGCCCTTGGGCCTCTCCAGTTGTGCTGGTGAAGAAAAAAGACGGATCCATCAGGTTCTGCGTGGACTACCGCCGTTTCAACCGTGTCACGCGCAAGGATGTCTATCCTCTACCGCGCATCGACGATGCCCTAGACTGCCTACAGGGCGCAGAATTCTTTTCTTCCTTAGATCTGCGCTCCGGCTACTGGCAGGTGCCCATGGCGGACGCCGATCGCGAAAAAACTGCTTTTGTTACGCCCGACGGCTTTTTCGAATTTACAGTCATGCCCTTTGGCCTCTGCAACGCGCCTGCCACTTTCGAGCGTGTGATGGACACGATCCTTCGAGGCCTCAAGTGGAATATTTGCCTGTGTTATTTAGACGACATTGTCATCTTTTCTACCGATTTCGCGACCCATTTAACCCGCCTCGAGCAAGTTCTTGCTTGCCTCTCCGCCGCGGGACTGCAACTGAACCTGAAGAAATGCCACTTTGCCGCTCGGCAGCTTACAATCCTAGGGCATGTGGTTTCGAAGGACGGTATTCTCCCTGATCCCACCAAACTAACAGCCGTTTCAGCGTTCCCAATACCAACTACCCTGAAACAGCTTCGAAGCTTCATCGGCCTTTGTTCCTATTTCCGGCGCTTTGTCCGCAACTTCGCTACCATCATCGCTCCTTTGACCTAACTCCTCGCTGGCTCTAGTGATCTTTCAGCGTGATCTCCCCCTTGTGACGATGCTTTCGAGAAACTGCGCCGCATCCTCACGTCACCTCCTATTCTGTGACACTTCGACCCATCTGCACCCACTGAGATCCACACAGACGTTAGCGGTGTCGGGCTCGGCGCTATTCTTGCGCAACGGAAAGATGGCTTCCAAGAGTACGTCGTTGCCTACGCAAGCCGAAGTCTTACTAAAGCCGAAAGCAACTATTCTGTCACCGAAAAGGAATGCCTTGCCATTCTTTGGGCGATAGAGAAATTTCGGCCTTACGTGTACGGACGCCCATTTGACGTAGTGACTGACCACCATGCCCTGTGTTGGTTGTCGTCGCTAAAAGATCCAAGTGGTCGCCTTGCCCGATGGGCGTTACGGCTCCAAGAATACGATATCCGCGTGGTGTATCGCTCTGGCCGCAAGCATTCAGACGCAGACGCCATCTCCCGTTCGCCCCTGTCTCCTGACTCTGCCAGCTTCACACATACTACCTGCGATACCACCGCCCTCACCATCTCCGACATGCCCTCTGAGCAACGCAAGGATCCTTGGCTTGCTTCCATTCTAGACGTTCTGTCTGGTCAGACCCCTTACATTGCGTCGGCAAGCCGAGCACTTCACCACTCGTGAAGACGTGCTGTACTGACGAAATTACACACACGGCGGCCGTAAGTGGTTACTCGTCATTCCGCGTCACCTCCGGTCCGAAATTTGTTCTACGTTCCACGACGACCCACAATGCGGCCACGCAGGTTTCCTTAAAACTTATTCTCGAATCAGGCTTCGATATTACTGGCGTGGCATGTACCGTTTCGACAGTACGTTCGGGCATGTTCCACATGCCAGAGACGCAAGACTCCCCCTCAACACGCCGCCGGCGCCTTGTTCCCTTTGCCATGCCCTGCCCGACCATTCGACCGCGTCGGCATCGACATCTACGGTCCCCTTCCCAGCACTGCAGACGGTAACCGTTGGATCATCGTTGCCGTCGACCACCTCACACGGTACGCCGAAATTTCACCCCTTCCTTCTTCTACAGCAAAAGACGTCGCCACTTTTATTCTCCGCAATCTCGTCCTTCGTCATGGCGCCCCCCGAGAGTTGCTGAGTGATCGCGGTCGTGTGTTTCTCTCGGACGTGATCACAGCATTGCTGCATGAGTGCCGCGTCGTGCACCGCACCACAAGCGCCTGTCACCCTCAAACCAATGGGATGACAGAACGCTTTAACCGTACTCTCGGTGACATGCTGTCTATGTACATCTCGTCAGACCACTCCAGCTGGGATCGAGTACTATCGTTTATTACTTTCGCTTATAATACCGCCATTCAAAGCACTACTGGGTTCTCCCCATTTTTCCTCCTTTACGGACGCGAGCCTTCTTGTACTATGGACACTATTCTTTTGTACCTGACCCGATGCCTCAGAATCTACAACTCTATCCCAAGCAGCTACATATGCTAAAGAATTCCGCCAACTTGCACGCTCATTCACAACACAAGACCAGGGGCGCCAGAAGCACCACCACGACGCATACACTAGCACTACTTCCTACGATCCTGGCTCGCTCGTTTGGCTGTGTGTGCCGTCTACTACTCCTGGCCTTTCCACCAAGCTGGTCCCCAAGTACCACGGTCCATATCGTGTACTTCAGCAGACTTCGCCGGTGAACTACCTCATCGAGCCACTGGAACCGTCTTCTGACCATCGCCGCCGTGGCCAGGAAATCAAATCGTTCATGTGTCCAGACTTAAACAGTGCTACGATCCTCCTGTGTTTTCTGGCCCTTAGGTCGCCAGGATGGCTCCTTATTGCGCGGGGAATAATTGTACTGAATGCGAATGACAGATGCTCCGCTGTTATGAAAGAGGAAGACGACGATCGGTGACTGTGGTTGTCGCTCGCGCTCGTGCTCGCTGGTAGCCGGACCTGCCTGATAAAGAGCCTTTCACAAAGCAACGTCTGACCCTTTCTTCACGTACAACACCTCTATATCAATATATATATATATATATATATATATATATATATATATATCTCAAAGAAAAGTATTTCTGAAAAATGCTTCCGAAGCGCGTAGTCGAACCAGCGACCTCTCGGTCCGCATCGCGTGGCGCTAACCCCTACGCCACAAAGCGCAGATCCTTCTGGTACCTAACGGCGAGCATTATATAGACAATCTTTACCGCTGGCAGGACACGGACACGGCAGGCGTTTATAAGCGTCTCTTCATTACCAGCGAGATGGCGCGAGGAGTGCAACAGGCGTAAACGAGCGCATTTAAAAGTCGTCGGCCAGCTCGCTCGCTTCTTCTAATATTTGCGCAGGGAGAACCTTGCCATTTCGCTGTCTGCTCGCGCGGCAGTTGCTGCCGGGGCGTAGATGTTTCTGCAGCGTAGCAGCGCGTTCATCACAGGCCGCTTTTCTTGCTATCGCATTCATTGCTTCGCCCTTGCGGCGAAACTGTTGACTTTTTATCCCTCGTTTGTGAAGAAAAGAAGTGCTCTGTTACCAGTAGTACGCTTCCCGACACTGTAGATCGCACGGGAATACGTGGTACTTCACAGTAGCGTCTTTTCAAGCGTTCGAGTTGCACAGCGGCACATCGCGGCATCAACCGCTAGAAAAAGTCGTCTGCCGCACACGCGCGCAAAAAAAAAAAAAAAACGCCAGGCCTGCGCTGAAACCGCAGCACAGTCACAGCGAAAGCTGGAAGAGCGGCGTTTCTAGGGGCCGTTAAGCTCTCTTGGGGCTACAGTACAAGTACACTAGAAAGGTACCCACTACGCCATAAATCACAATTTTTGTGAATTTGGGAAGCACCTACTAAGCCAATAGTCGTCATTCTGCGGAGAAGCGAGGCGCCAGCTACACGTCTGTAAGGCATTATGTGCACTTTGTTGACGCGACGACTGATGACGATGAAGAATTATGGCTGAGCCCTTTCGAATGGGTAGGAATCTTTAAACGGTCCACCAGTTACGTAATTTTCATTGGGTGAGGCCCGGTCACTATTTCCCTCTCCCGTCATGCTGTATAACATACGTTGACGTGGGAGAGAGACGGGGGGGGGCGAAGAACTTTACTGAGACCCCGAGGGAATGGATCATGCGCTTATGGGCTTCCTTGGCAAACAATGCAAGTGCACTTGTGAGGAACCCACTACGCTATAAATCATTGTAATTTTTGAGAAGTAAAGCAGCAGGCACTGTGCGATTTTTCGTCATTCTACGGAGAGCGTTGGTACCTGCTAAACGCATGTAAGGCATTATGCGCACTTTGTTGATGCTGTACCTGATGACGATGAAGAATTATGGCAGAGCTCTTCGTAATGGGTTGGAAGCATTCAACAACCTACTCGTTGCGCAATTCGCGTTGTATGACGCCTGGTTACAGAATTCGCGTTGTGCGACGCTTGGTGCTTATTTTACTCTTCTACCACGCTATATTGCATATGCTAATGTGGTTTCTTCCCGACATGAAGCCTGTATAGGACCTTTTTGCAAAGCAGTTTCAAGCAACCCTCCCGATCTAGAAGGTCAATTGACGGTGCACTGACACACGTGACCTTCTAGATCGGGAGAGGGCTTTTTTTGGTTGGCTAGTGGATGGACTGGTGGTGCCACTGTGCACGGATATATAGTTTGGTGGTTTCTGGAAATAAAATTGTTGAAGTTAGCGCATTGTGTTGTCGTCTCCCTTACGTCCCTGTTTGTAAGCGCTCAATATGTTTTCGAGTTCCGTTTACCAACACGCCCAAAAAATGGCAATGCTAAAATTCATTTCTAGTACATCGGGCTCTTTTCTGTGTTCTTCGTTCAATCCGTGTTCAGTTGCCCCCCTCTTGATTCATGCCAACTGCCAAGCTCGTTCACTTTCGTTCTTCATCCGCTGGAAGCATCTACCCGATGAAGTCGTGCGGTTGTTTGGTGGGTTTGCCCTTCAGCCGGGCACGGCATCAGAGTCCTAAAGATTCTGAGGAGTGAGTGGCAAAGGCAGGCTCGGATGTTGAGGGATCTGCTGAGAACCTCCTTGGAAGAACCAGGAAGGTCACGAAACGCCAACAGGGACTGGAGAGATTTCCTAGCGATCATCAGCAGCGACACGGAATTCCTGTGGCAGAAGACTCTGCCAGGCTTACGTGCCAGCATCCCTGGGAAGACACGGACAGCGACATGCGGCGTCAGAACCACCGGCCAGGTCAGTCTACCAGACTACGTTGAAAGTGTTCTAAAGCTTGGACCTAAGTTCGCCGTGGAGCCAAGGTTGAGTGCGCCGGAACTTTTGAGCCTTGTGCGACGGATATCAAAGTGTGCCCCGGAAGGTGAAGCGAATCGATGTATATCAGAAGGGGTAGATGTGATCTCGCGAAACAATCCCAATGCTTCGCGGGTGCCTGTAAGCCGCGTAGCGTCTTTCTTAAGGCAGAAGCAACTGTGTGTTCTGCCAGCAGATAAGGAAGGTGGATTTGTTGTCCTCGGGGAAGGTGACTTTAACGAGAAGGCCTGCTCTGCAGTTGCCAATGTTTTTAACGAGTGTCACGACGTGTCCTTTAGGAATATAAAACTAGAAGCAAAACGCCTTTGCAAAAAGGTGGGCCTTAGTAGGTTGTTCCGTGATATTGACGAAGCCAAGAAAGATAGCCTTCACATCATGTTTAGCGCCAAGACGCACAAGCCCGAGTGCCCTTTAAGGGTAATAGTGTCAGAGATAGGATCATGGCAGAAGAAGTTAGCTCTTTTCTTGCAAGAAAGACTCGGAATTCTAAAAATTGACGACCCTTTTTTGGTTAAGCATTCCGGAGAAATTGTAGAGTTCCTGAAGAATAACGCAGACAAAGGCTTGTTGGCCTGCTCCTTTGACATAAAGGACCTGTATTATTCCTTGCCTCAAAACGAACTAATCGCATGCGTAGAAGAATGTATCGACGACTATGGCGCGGTTGCTTTTCAGAACTCAGCCGGGGTATCTGTTCAATGCTTTTTAGATTTGCTTCGCTGCTATCTCCGCTCGACATTTGCCACATGGAATGGGAAAGCTTTCCTACAGAAGCAGGGCGTCTGTATCGGCTCATGGGGGTTTGGCGCCGATACTAAGTGACATTTTTCTAGCCCACCATAACAGGAATCTGGCACAGGTCTTGTCGGAGCACAGGGTGGTCAAAGTTGTAAGATACGTGGACGATTACCTTGTCCTCTTCAAGCCGGAATCACACGTATCGGTAGATAAACTCAAAAACGTTTTTTTCTGCTGGCCTTAGCCCACTAATTATAACAGTTGAAGAGCCGTTCGATAACGTGCTACGGTTTTTAGATATTGAACTTCAATTCATGGAACAGCACACGTGTTGGGAATATAAACCCAGAGCTAATAAGCCCCTGTTGCCATACCAATCTGCTCACTCGAAGCTCGTAAAAAGAAGCATTGCCAATCTGTGTTTTGGAAACGCATTGAAGAAATCCTGCCACCATAAGATCCATGAAAGTCTTATGAGTCAATCCAAAAGGTTATTGGCAGCTGGTTTCCCAGAGTCTGTACAGGTGTCGGTTGTCGAGGGTCTGCTTAAAAGGTGCCGCTTGGACAGTAGTCCTCAGGACGCAGCCATCCAACAGGCGAAAAGTAGGAGCAGAGTGGCAGTAGTGCCTCATCTGCACAAAACGGCTCACAACCTAAAGAAAATAGCTAGTCGTGTGGACATCAAAGTAGTGTTCTCAGCCCCGGAAAAACTTGGCAGATTATGTAGCTTGACAGACCCGTACCGCAGGCCAGCTGTCGGATGCTCCAAGAACCATCGCGACCCTCTAGTGGATTGTGTACAAGAGGTGGTTTACGAGCTCCCGCTGACCTGTGGAAATAAATATATAGGTCAGACGGGAAGATGTCTTAATGATCGTCTTCGTGAGCACAAGTTAAATGTCAAAGACAAGAATAATTACGGCCATTTGTCAACACATTGTTTGGAATGCGGTTGCGTACCGATGTATGATTCATGTAAGGTGCTTGCAAAGCATAAAGATAAAGACGTCCGAGAGATAATGGAAGCCCAGGCTATATCTCGCAATGGTGACACGTGTGTCAGTGCACCGTCAATTGACCTTCTAGATCGGGAGAAGGCTTTTTTGGTTGGCTAGTGGATGGACTGGTGGCACCACTGTGCACGGATATATAGTTTGGTGGTTTCTGGAAATAAAATTGTTGAAGTTAGCGCATTGTGTTGTCGTCTCCCTTACGTCCCTGTTTGTAAGCGCTCAATATGTTTTCGAGTGCCTTTTTTGTAATGTTGGCCTATTGTCTCTACTTCGATTAAATCAATCTTACTACAGGAAAAAAAACGTAAATTCTCAGCTCAGTTCTCTGCCTTTTATGGCAGAATGTCCTTATGTTTTCCAATATTAAATGCGAAGCATTTCTTTATTAAATGCGAAGCATTTCTTTATTAAATGCGAAGCATTTCGAAGCACCGATTCACATTGTTGAGACTACTCGAAGGGTGTACCGGAAGCAAGTAGTTTGTACAGCGGAAGAGCTGTGGAGGCAAAGTTCCGTATAAATCGACGAAAATAAGAAACAAGGCCGAGGGAACTTCGCAAGTCCGTAGGCTTTTCAGGGCGAGGAAAGCGGAGGACCGCAGCAGTTTTGTCAGGGCCGGGACGAATTCAGTCCTTGCTAAAGGCATAACGAAGGACCTTAATTGAATTGCTGGCTAAACAGCATTTCCTGGTGTTAAGCTGAATACCAGCGCTCACAAGGCAAGCCAGGACTTCGTCCAAGCCGTGTAGGTGTTTAGGAAACGTTGATGAAAATACAGCGTCATTCAGGTAGCATTGGCAAGTCTTCCATTTCGGGCTACGCAGCACAGCGTCAATCGCGTGGTCAAAAGTCGCGGGTGCATTGCATAGCCCGGAAAGCACAACGTTGAACTGATATAGGCCAGCCGGGTCATACAGGCCAGCCGGGGTAAACAGCAAATGCTGTTTTCTCTTCGTCGTCCTCGTGCATGGGGATTTGCCAATAACCGGAACGCAAACCGAGGCTTCAAAAGTATTCCGCACCTTCCAAGGAATCAAGGGCGTCGTCTATGCGTGGCATGGGGTATGTCCTTTCGCAGTGATATTATTGAGCGCACGGTAATCGCCGCAAAAGCTGACTGAACCATCCTTTTGTGGGACCAAAACAATGGGAGATGACCAAGGGCTAGTTGAGGGGCTCCCGCTGCACCATGTCGGCGACGTTTTCTTCGATGATTTTTCGCTGTAGGCGCGGCGGTGCACAATAGATGTTATATCGGTCTGATTGCGATGTGCTGCAGCGGTAGTTTGGCTCAAGGTCGACGAACAGATATCAACACCACTTGCGTGCATTTTCACCGAAGCAAGCAGATGCTGGGTCTGCGAAAATGTCAAGTCAACGCTTATGGCTGCTGTAAGTGCGGAGGAAGAAGCACGATCAGCAGTAGGATGGCCTTTCCAGGAGATAGGTGCAAGGGGTACGACGCATACAGGTTCCGGATTAGCAGCGCAACTTTGTCTGATGTTGCGTTCGTTGCAGCGACGAGCGCTGATCCATTGGGAAAACGACCCACACGTGATTGATTTATTTATCGAATACTGTGGACGCGTAGTCCAAGCAGAGAGGGCAGAAATGGTACATACAGTGAACATGTTTGTAAAAAAGATTAAAAACAACAATATTATTACAGAAATAGGGTGAAATGTTTATCAGTACGCTACAAAACAGCGCAATACTGATGAAGATTACGACATCGCTTCCATTATACAATTCCATTCGGTTATAGTACGATGGGAAGAAGAACACTAAAAGGGCCCCACACCAGGTTTGACAATTTTGAGCTGATGAGCGCCATGCATACACTGCGCGTTCACGATCACGTCTGCCAAAAGTTGCAACGCTACGCGCCGCGGAAGTTTGTCACATTTCAAGCTGAACGCTGCTTGTCCTTCTTCTCACGGGCGCGCGCCCACAGAATGAGGCGATGACGTACACGATGGTATGGCCCTACGTAGACGGTAGTGCTGTGACGTAAGTCATCTATGTAGAGGACTGTGCTCGGACGTCGCCACCAGAAGCACGTGGCATTGCGATAATTATTTGACGCGACATGTGTACTTTGGGTAATTTGTTGCTTGAATAGATAACAAAACTTGACAGAAATATAGGGGCACACAAAGGGAATGTGTGCGTCTTTTTCATTTCTTTCTCGTGAATTGCAGCGAGATGCGGGGCTAATATGCCTCCGTTTCGCATGCGTTCGTGTCCCCACGGTTAGCGCATCGAGCATACGCCAGCCCTGCAAACGAAAGTAATGTTCTCCCGCGTCTACCTAAATGTGCATGCGGCGCTGGCTCTTGATACCGCTACTCTCGTGCCCGTACAAATGTCGCAACTTTCATGCCCACCCCGCCGAAACAGGCAGGGCACCACAGAGAACGCCGACACAACGCCCACGGCCCCTGCATAAAAAAAAATTGGCCGCGTATTTGCGTGCTTCGCTGCAAATGTCGTCGAAAGACGATAGTCTTCTGCCGGCCGTAATACATGAGTCCTGGTGTCATCCGGGGCCACCCTTGATGCTGTTCTCGTACTAATTTTTTCATCAAGCGGCCATTAATGTTTTGCCTTGCCTCAGACAGCGCCTTCTGTATGTTTAATCGGCAGCATCTGGCTGGCATTGATAAAATAGAGGGGGCGCTGCGTTAGAGTCACTGGAAAATCAAAGTACCGCAAAGGTAGGCCGCACGCGGGCAACATTGGGTGGCGGCGGCCATGTCCCTTCCAGACCGTCCGGCGCGTTGCTAGCGTGTGTTGAGAAGTGACCGATCTTTTAGCCTCAGTGTCGTGTTACGCTCGGCAGAACGGCATTATGTGTGTGTGTTTCGTCAAGAGGATATTAGGAGTGATTTCGAGTCATCGTCAGGTATGGATCGACTGTGCGGTTAGCGGTGTAACTAATGAAACGTACGGCGAATGTTGCCATGTGCTCGCGAACTCTGTTCATGGCTTCATCGGTCTCTTTTCGTGTCACGCCCGGGCGTGTTCGCTAGGTCCGTATCTGTAAACATAGTTGCATTAGCGCAATGACATCGTGCGAGATGCCATTTACTTCGACATTTGGTGAATCTTGACTGTTTGCGCTAGCTTTGCAGTCGGTGTTCAGGTTCACTGCACTCGAGAACGTTATCGAACATCGAGAATATTCAACATAGCGTCCTTCGACTGATCGCTGACGCATAGCTTGCTTGCGCACCATGCTTGCTGTTCAACTGGTTGATATGTGTAATAGAAGTTGTGTGTGCGGTAAGTGGAGGTTGTGCATGACGTATTTATGTCTTGATTCGGAACGCCAGCAGCCGAACGCACGGGCGAATCTGCGTGCGGTAGGTAAGGTGCATCTTATCTTAGGATACGTAGAAAATAGGCCATCAAAAATTATTGACATCACTACTTAATTGTTTCATTTCCTATTTCTTGTCTCCTTAATATTCCCAATGTTGCAATGAATTTACAAATAGCTTGCTGTGTTCTGACAAACAGTTCCTTTTTTAGCGTTGCCAGCGCGTAAACAGCTGGGGTTTGGTTTCTGCACTGCTGCACGTTTTTTTTTTCATAATGCACTCTTATTAAGACTTCCTCAGCACGGTGCTTTATGTTCTTTTGATCAGAAATAGCACATCCCGGAATTTTTAAAGCGCATGCTACTGCAACACAGTATGTATATAGACCTAGGGCTCGCATAAAATCGACTCCCTCAATGCGTGGGATCTGCTTTTTTTTTTTTTTTGCTGGGACCATTTCTTACCAACTATACAGTATTTTAAGGGTACGCTCGGTGCAATGCAGCATTAGCAGCATTTTTTTACAACAAATGTAAAAATACACTTGATAACATTGTCTTATACCAAGTTTATCAACAGAGTTCCACGCTTCTGTTTTGTGCAATGCCAAAGATCATGCCACAATTGCCTTCAAGGTATACCAGTAAACAGTTATTATTTTAATAAATCTTCGATTTCGCTCTCGTGCCTGACACGCTTATAACTCGGATAGCATGCGTAATCTGTTCAACAGATCGAGATATAAACAGCCGAGCAAATAGAAAGGTATGTAGTTTTCAATATCGCTGACCATAGCGAACCGAAAAGGTGAAGTATCCTGTCGCATAAGATCTTTTCCAGCAAAGTTAGTGTAGTTCACTGCAGGAAGGAGTGTTATTCGAGGGGGGCGAATTCGTTCAGGGCAACTATGCAGCCACGTAGAACGGCGCTCTTTGACATTAATTTTTCCCGCACGGCAAACGAGATTCCCAGAGTAACTCACCAGTAACGTTCGATTGATGGTGAGCTACTCTCTTCTGGCATCTGCATGCAGTAGCGTAGCCAGGGGGTGGCACACCGGGCCCGTGCCCCCCCCCCCCTCCGAAAAAAATGTCTGCCTACGCCCCTGTCTGCATGACGCGTTTAAAAAAGCGACGAAGTACTTCTGGGGACCGTGGTACTGCTAAATGTCCGGCCACGCTCTGCATTGAACGCGCCTGCACCCAAAGCGCTTGGAAGGGATATGGCGGCGATAGGTCACGTGATGCGAGTAAGCCAGTCGCGTCGGCGGCGGCGCGCGGAAAACAGATGCGATACTCTGAAATTTTTCCAGTGACTCTACGCTGCGTGAGATATGGACGCCATCTGGCAATGGCGTCGGGAAACATGAGCTTGTGCAGAACCCAGGGCTACTGCCAGGCGGCAGCACCATATCGTCGGCAGAGGGCTTTTTAGTGCATAGCGCCGCATTTTCGGCGCAACCTAAGAAACACTAGGGTCTTTAGAATTACGTATATATGTATTTTCTAGTAAAGGAACACGCCACCTAATACCTATTGACGTTGCACCTAAGATATGCGTAATATTTGCTTTTCGATCGAAAATGTTCACAAGTATGAACACAGCTACCAGTTCTAGATGGCTGGGCGTTCAGCAAGTGCTTTAACTTTGGCCGGGTGGCTGAATCGTGTGACAGAAAGACAGACAGACAGTCCAACATTTCTGCGTTCAAGTATCCCAAGAAAGACTATCCTCTTTAAAGAGAAGTAGCGGCCGTGCGACGCCGCCGCGTGCTCAGACGTGTGGACATCATGCCCACGTGACCATGCATGCGCATGACGTGTTCATGCGTTATGTGATCCTCCGGCTCCGCTTGCGAAGAAGGCAGGGAAGGGATTTGGCTTGCGAAGGCTACACGGGGCGAGTGGCAAGGGTTTGCAGCTCGCCTGCTCGGATCATGGTTTCGCGCCGCTAAAAAGTATTCTTTTTGAATAAAAAGACGAAGACGCCGACCACAAGAGAATAAAAAAATGTAAGACGTTTCGGCACCCAGAACGGGAGCCTTGTTCACAATGAAAGCGAAAGGCGGAAGCTAAGCGTTTAGATAGTCTACAGCACGTGACCTAATCATCTTGCGTATGCGGGGGGGGGGGGGGGGTGTTGAGATTACCGTCCGTGCGGTTGAGCGTGCTGTTTCTCGTTTTTATAGTCAGAAATTCCAGATACAATCTAGAAGTCAAGTCCTTCTCGGTAGCGACGACACGTGCTCTGCCCCAGTCTATCTCATGATTTGAGGCTTGCGCGTGTTCGGCGAGGGCGTTTGACGACACCTTCTCGTTTTTCACATCATTACTGGGCTGTTTCAGCCGTCGATCGAAGTCCCCGGATTCACCTATGTACACACTATTGCAGTTCGCGCACGGAACTTTTGGTAATTTATCTTTCACATTCACGAGAGTGTTTCAGCTTGCGCGTGGGTACATGAGCAACGTGTACGTCGTACCTGCGCCGAACACGGGCCAAAGCTCACTCATGCCAGGCACGTAGGGTATACTGCATCGTTTCGAGCATTGTGACGGGGCTGTGGAAGGGCGCTCCAACTTGCGTTCGACGGACAACACGAAGGAATCCGGGTAACTACTTCCCGACAAGCCATGCCGCACACGTTCCATGTCAGAGGATAATTCAACAGACTTGGTGAAAATCTTGTGGCCACGCTGCATTAAAGATGACACGACGGACCTCTTGTGTGCTGCAGGGTGTACCGAATTAAAATGTAAATAACGGCTGGAGTGCCTGCTCTTTCCGTAATCATGACATATATGTGAAGAAAGTGAGGTGGACGAAAAGGCAACTTGCCGCCGACAGGGACCGAACCTGCAACCTTCGGATTACGCGCCCAATCCTCTTAACAATTGAGCTTCGGCGGCGGTAGTCCCCCCGTACACGTTTGGGCGAGGGGACGACCTCCGACCGCCGCCGGAGCTCAATTGTTAAGATAACGCTCAATCGGGTATGCACTCCGAAGGTTGCAGGCTTGGCCCCTGCCACAGGGAAGTTGTCTTTTCGTGCGCTTTACTTTCTTCACATCTACATCAAAGTTACTACTATAGACTTTAACGGTACCATTAACGTCCCCTATGTCTTCCTTGGCTTCATTATCTGTTGATTTTCATTACTATTATTTCGTTGTGTGTTTAAAATTTCGCCTAATTGTTTGTTCAAGTGAAGGTATAATTAAAGCTCATCATTTAAGTTTCTATGCTTCAGCTACGAAGAGCGAACTGGTAAAATCTGTTAAAAACGGCGAGGTAATCAATTCGGACAGTTGGCTTTGTTGTTGCGTGTTCTGCTTGTAATCATTGGATGGACCTCGCCCGCGAAATACGCCGCTCATCATTTCATCAGTAACCAGAGTCGAACGACTGCGAGCAGACTAACATGCATGGCGAAGGTACGTCATAGCCGAAGTAGTCTAGTCTATTTATGTGCCAGTCGCCATCACTCTGGCACAAAACTAGATGATTTCTTGCGCTGATTTTCTAATTGGGTCATTCCACGACAACTGTCCCAGCCTTGGCGCTCGACCATCTGCGATTTGAATGAAAAAAATCGAAGACTATCTATCCAAAGCCAGAAGCCTTCCACCAAAATATTTTTGGCAAAAAAAATTTTTCAGTGCCGCAAACCCTATGTGAAGTTCTTCGGAAAGCTCGAAACTATGGCTCGGAAAATGCGTTTTCAAAAAATCTCTTCTTCATATATTAGGCTAGGACAAATTTTTCCCTGCATAACGATCGTAGGCTTCTCACTTAAAATAAGTTTCACGAACGTTTACGCTTTCGTGGGTTTTTCATGGGGTCTTAAATATTGACAATATGATCCATATTAGGGATTTTTTTCATAGAAAGGTAACATTCAGTGAAATAGAATATTTTGATTTACCTCATTGCCAGGAAGTTGTACTCTAGCCCAAAAATAGTTCGAGACGTATATGGCGTGAAATCGTGTGTAGAGCTGGCGACAAAGTTGCAAGAAAGTTCATTTTCGCACATGTTTAGTCGTAAATTTAACATTGAAGTGCTCCTAGTAAAATTATGCTAAATAGCGCATTTACTAGCAACATGAGTTGTCTACTGACTGAGAAAGTTTTATCAAATTACTTTTTGTTTTTAGGAAGAAAAAAAATTTTGAAGTTGTGTTCTGCTGATGTCTATTTTTGCTCGTGTTTTCTCTTCGCAGAAAGGCGTCCAGCGGTTAGTACAACCTACATGGGCGCGAGCTTCGCCACAGAACAGCCAGACAACATAATAATCTCTGCCCGTGCTTATTTGAATGTTTACCAGTGAGTATTGGCCTGAGTAAAAGAGAAATACGAACTCCGCTAGAGTGAATTTAACCACATGCAGCTGTTTCTTGAAGGTAGGCATAGTGTGCTTACGCAACAGCGGGAAGTGACACCGATGCGTGCAACAACCCGTTGCCTGCGCAAAGGTTTAAAAGTGGCAAAAGGAACAGATTAGTTGGTTGAACAAAGCAGATCAGTTGCATTTGTGACGAACAGAATCGTATATAAGCATAGGCGTGCGCAGGGTTCCCCTTCAGGGAGGGGTGGGGGCGAAGGTTCATCGCAGCGCACCCCCCCCCCCTACTAAGTGAATGGACGAGGCAGATTTTGCGCCCTCCCCTCCCTGTTAGGTGACAAGGAGGTCAATGTATGGGGCAGAATTTGAGCCCGCCCTTTATGTGATTAGGGGGGGGGGCGGCCGCCCCCCTGCCACCCCCCCCCTGTGCGCACGCCTATGTAATAAGTGACGAGTATATTTATAAGGGAATTGTATGTAAGTGATGATGTTTGACCAGGGACCGTGAATTAGTGCAAAAGTACGACATGCGTTTCATATTACCGCAACTGAATTTTTCCTTAATCGTAGTGTTCTTCCCACTTTTATATCTGTGCGCAGGCAACGGAGCGTTGCACGCATCGGTGTCACTTCCCACTGTTGCGTTAGCACACTATGCCGGCCTTCAATGAACAGCTGCATGTGGTTAAATTCACTCTAGCGGAGTTCGTATTTCTCTTTTACTCAGGCCAATACTCACTGGTAAACATTCAAATAAGCACGGGCAGAGATTATTATGTTTTCTAGCTGTTCTGTGGCGAAGCTGGCGCCCATGTAGGTTGTACTAAACGCTGGACGCGTTTCTGCGAAGAGAAAACACGAGCAAAAATAGACATCAGCAGAACACAACTTCAAAAATTTTTTTTTTCCAAAAAAAAAAAAGTAATTTGATAAAACTTTCTCAGTCAGTAGACAACTCATATTGCTAGTAAATGCGCTATTTAGCATAATTTTACTAGGAGCACATCAATGTTAAATTTACGACTAAACATGTGCGAAAATGAACTTTCTTGCAACTTTGTCGCCAGCTCTACACACCATTTCACGCCATATACGTCTCAAACTATTTTTGTGCTAGAGTACAACTTCCTGGTAATCAGTTAAATCAAAATATTAAATTTCACTGAATGTCGCCTTTCTATGAAAAAAACTCAATATGGGTCATATTGTCAATATTTAAGGCCCCATGAAAAACCCACGAAAGCGTAAACATTCGTGGAACTTATTTTAAGTGAGAAGCCTACGATCGGTATGTAGGGAAAAATTTGTCCTAGCCTAATATATGAAGAAGAGATTTTTTGAAAACGCATTTTCCGAGCCATAGTTTCGAGCTTTCCGAAAAACTTCACATAGGGTTTGCGGCACTGAAAAATTTTTTTTGCCAAAAATATTTTGGTGGAAGGCTTCTGGCTTTGGCTAGATAGTCCTCGATTTTTTTCATTCAAATCGCAGATGGTCGAGCGCCAAGGCTGGGACAGTTGGCGTGCAATGACCCAATTATGTCCGCTTTTTTTACCAGACATTCTCGATGGTTTTTGCACAACCGCCTGCAACGCGTGCTGGGGGATGTATTGGACGGCAAGCCCACCACTGGAAAAGCTAGCGTCACTGTCGGCGTGACGTGCTAGGCAGGATCAGCGGTGTGTTGCCTGCTTCGGGAGGATCGAGGCGATATGGAAACGAGATTTCAGAATGCCACCTGCAACCTTTCTCCAATACATCTCGTGAACCAATTGCGTTTGCTCGTTGTATCATGACGTAAGAGATCACGCTAGCGATGTGTTCAGTCGTACGTTCCAAAGAGGAGCAGTGGCAGTTCGAGCAACGTCGGCGCGCCCAGAAGCGCAAGTGTGCGCGTCGCCGTCGTGCCAACGCCACCAACGACGATCGGGCAAATGAAGCCGAACGCACGCGCGACGCCTCGCCGTCGCAACGCTTCCCTTGTCTACCATCTTCTCGAAATGCTGGAAGGGCTCTAGTTTTTTTTTTTTAAGTACAACAACAAAGCAAGGTATTTGACTGGGACAGTTGGCATTCATACTGCAATAAATAGCGTGAAAAAGCGCTTGGACAAAAAGCTGACACACTGCACAAGCGCCGACTTCCAGGATAATGCATGATATATGCGTGTGTGGGAACAGTTATGATGAAAACAACTCGCACATTCCAAGAAACTGAGTTCTCATATAGATAGCGAAGGCTGACGGTTTACCCACGGGGCCTCTCCACTTCATAATCACCTGAGCTGCCTCGCTGATTAGACGCGCTTGCTCATCCTTGATCTTACTGACCACTGTGGTACGCTGGAGCTGCGGGGTGCACACACACGTGTTCACATGCAGTGCCAGAAAACCTTTCTTACCATTGTGGAGATTATTGACATGCTTGTGATCACCTTTCACGCGTTCATATCGCTATTAGTGTCCCTCTTTTCGTGACAAAATTCACTTCCACGATACAGTTGTGTAACCGGAACCCCTGCTTGACTGAAAGTGAACTTGTTTTTATTTTGCGTACTGTCATTTCCAAGCTTCGTAATTTTTTATCTTGTGTCGCTGTTCTGCTTCACTGGTAGGTCACACCCGGTCGTGGGGCGAGGCATACCCGGAGCTGCTCACCACGTGCTATGAAGGTCACGTGCCAAATGGTCGGCTGGGTCCCATAGACCCGACACGCAACGAGACGTACGCATTCCTGGCCCATTTCTTCGCGGAGGTGGCGCGCGTCTTTCCCGAACAGTACCTGCACTTGGGAGGAGACGAAGTCGGCTTTCTGTGTTGGTGAGCCTCCACTGAAAACGAGCTGGCATCTCTGATATTTTCTCAAATATCGTAGTTCTCTTGTGATGAGAGATGTAACCTTTAAGGAAGTGTCAGTATGACAGTGTGGTTCTAATACAATGGAATGGCGCATGTACACGAAGAAATGTTTCTATCATAGATCGAGTGCGACCTGAAGGTACGTGAACAGACGGAAGAGTAATATGGAAATCATGAAAAAGGCGGCAAAAAAAATTACCCAGTTCCACCCATTGTGAAGTCTGCAGAAAACAGCGGAGCGTTGGCTCTTCTGTGTTTCTCTTGGAATTCTCCGTGCGGCTTCCACCTTGTCCGCGACCGAGGCAACTATACGCACGCACGGGTTTACCTCGAAGCCTCTTTTGCGGGACACCCTTCCCCGTTTCCGCGTGTGTCTACCGCTCCGCCCGCCATAGGCGTGCGCAGGGCTCCCCATTAGGGGGGCCAAATGGTCGTCGCAGTGCCCCCCCCCCCCCCACCGTTCCAAGTCAATATTTTAACGTGGCAGCGTTAAGAGGATGTTTTGCAGAAATTGCGGTGTCGGTGTCGGCGTCGTTGGTTGTGAGCGAGAAATCAGCGTTGACCGTGAGGGAAAATGTCAAGGCGACAATGTATAGGGCAGATATTGCGCCCCCCCCCCTCTTAGGTGACTTGAAGGGTCAATGTACGGGGCAGATTTAGCGCCCCCCTCTTTGGTGATTAGGGGGGGGCGGCCGCCCCCCTGCCCCCCCCCCGTGCGCACGCCTATGCCGCCCGCGACCAAGCCAGTTGCGCCGTGTATAGAGGTGTACCTGGGAACCGGAGCGTGACATGCGGACACTCACCTGTCGTCAGGTCTAGCCCTAGAACGGCTCTGCTGCTGGAACCGAATTACCAAATTCAGACAGGCATGAGAGAATTTAGGTGTAGTTTGATTAAAGTAATGTGCTTTTTAGTCCTGCTTAGAGGGCGCCACCCTGTTACGCATAAATAAAGGATTGCGATGCTGCTGAAAGTGACGCTTTCTGACACACTTGTTCATTTGACTCAACCATACACGGAATCGTTATTTTTTGAAATAAAAGCCGCAAGGCCTCATAGAGACGTTATCAGGTGTTTCTCAAGGCTCATTGTCACGACCAGCACTTCATTGGGATAAAAAATTCACCGACGATTACGATACTGGCTAATGCGAATTCTGAGAGCAGCTTCGTGTTGGGGCAACGCCAACTGTGTTGGAAGTTTTGGCTATCCGAAGTTGTCGCAATGTAACATAGAAACTGCCAGCGCTCGAGTGCTACGCGCACCACTCTGGGCCAAACAACGAAACGTTCCTTTCCTTCGAGAGAACGGCAGCATGGGCTAGTTGGTGATTTGTAATCGACATATTTGCACAGCGCTACGAGAACGAGGACGTATGAAAGGGCACAACACAGGCGCTGACTTCAACTGAATTTTATTAGCGAAAACGCTAGAAATATATACAGCTGATAACACCAGCACACATCAGCACAAACGCACAAACCTATTGCGTCAAAGCCAGATACGCGATTTCCTTTTTGGTTAGTGCAACTGATGGCATGCTTACACAGAGGTCACCCAGCTGTTGGATTTGATTAGCTTCTATGATTTCGCGCGTAAGCTGCGCGCGGTGTTTCGCGACAACGACGCACTTTTCAAATTCTGGATTGCAACCACAATCTCTCCAATGTATGCCGAGATGACCTTGAACAGCTGTGGTGATATGATAGTGATGCTCTTTTAAACGCTCGTTCAAGCATCTGCCCGTTTGCCCAACGTACTTCTTACGACAAGACAACTGGATCAAGTACACAACACCCACAGCGCATGCTACAAACTGCCTCTTGTGTTTTGTTAAGCAAACGCTCCTTCGAGTGGCTTGGGTATTCACGCGCTTACAAAGCATTGATAGTTTGTCCGGAGCTGAGAATACAACCTTAACGTCTACCTTGTCCCCTATCTTTTTCAGGTTTTGCGAACTTTTATGCAGGTAGGGGAGCACCGCGACTCGTTTATTATCTCTAGCGACACAGCTCGCTGGTGGCCTCCTATCTTTGTCAAAGGCGCCTTGTCATCCCTGGCGTGTTAGTTTTAGATGGTTAGTGTTGACGTCATGTCCAGCGGTGGCACTTGTCGCTGTTGGTGATTCCAGCCTGGAAAGAGAAAACTGGAGAGAGGAGTGTAGCCCTTGCGACATCATTTCAAGAAAGTTTGCGACGGCGCCCAGGGTCAGGGGAGCTGAAAAGAGGAAAAAGAAAGAAAGAAAGGAAATGAGAGAAAGAAACGAAAAGAAAGGGGGGGGGGCGGTCTACCAAAGCGAGAGCCGTCAAAAGGCGCAACAAAGAAAAGAGCGGAGTATGAAAGCTACCTGGGAAGCCCGCAGGGCGGCGCGTCTAGGAAAGAGCGGAGTATGCAAGCTACCTGGAAAAGCAGCAGAAGGGCGGCGCGTCTAGCCATGACAAAAAGCTGCAGAAGATGGTGGGGAAGGAACTACAGGCGGGGAAAGCGGGCGGCGTACTTTTAAAAACCCACATGTCGAGTTTAAGTGATATTGAGAGGGGTGTCTGAAAACCACGTGCCTAATGGGTGAAGTAATTGGCAGACATACGCACAACCAACAATGGAAAGCAAGGCAAGCTTAGCCGATTGTTGTATGCGAATTCGGCACACCAGCACCCTTAACTACAACGCATAGGGCAACACCATCAAATGAAAAGAATAACGTCTAGACGATGCAAAATCATAAGGCAAAAAGCATGATTGTCCGCATCCTCATGAACTTGCAACAACTTTCGAGTATACACACAGTCATTTAGGTACAAACAAATACAGAGTACTTCACAGATCAAAGTATGCTCGGTCGGAACGAAGTCCTTAAGGCCGAGCTCACGAATTCACTTTTTTTCTACGCGCGACTTCATATCTCTTCGCGGGATGGTGAGCAGCATGAAGCCAATTTCACGCCGGCTGGTGCACAGAAACGCGCAGCACCCTAGCATAACAAAAGCCACATAAAAATTGGCTGCCTATCTGCGTGCTTCGCTGCAAATATCGTCGAAAGGCGATAGTTTTTTGCCGGCTCGTTTTTTTTTTTTCTGCCGGCCGTTTCTGCACCGTTTCAGCGCAGCCTAAGAAACACTAGCAATTTCGGCACCGCCTAAGAAACACTAGGGTCCTTAGAATTACGTATCTATGTATTTTCTAGTAAAGGAACACACCACCTAATACTAACATATTGATGTTGCGTAATATTTGCTTTTTGATCGACAATGTTCACAAGCATGAACGCAGCTACCAGTTCAAGATGGCTGGGCATTGTGCAAGTGCTTAAACGTTGGCCGTGTGGTTGAATCGTGTGACAGACAGACAGGCAGACCAAAATTTCTGCCTTTAAGTTCCCCAAGAAAGACTATCGTCTTTAAAAGCAAAAGCAGACCTTCAAGAGTCAGAGCGCACACGCGCACCGAAAGTCCCTTGCTACGCAATACGCCATGACTGGTCCCTCCGTCATAGTAATCGGTGTAACACGAAAGTGAAACGTGTCTTCACAGAAGTAGTGCTTATTGTGTAGTGATAAATGAGAGCTTGTACAATGACTATTCGTGTTTGGTAGCTATTGGGCGCGAGGCCCACTACTGGAGATGCGGGCGCTGCGATCGTTGTGACGTGCCGGGTTGGATCACGTGATCTCACTTTGCTCCGGCGAAGGGAAGCGGACGGTTGAACGCGTTACTTTAACCGCGATTTCTGGCGTTTTCCCCTTTTGAACAGCGTTGTTTTGCTCTCACATCATGTGTGCGGACACCTAGAGGCTAGACAATGCGGGAAAGTGCAGTCGGAGTTATCGGCGGCGTTGTACTTTATAGTGTTCCGTGCCAGAGTGCGAGCCTAGTGTGAACTTTCTCTTTCACCGTTACCCTTCTTTGCGAAAGTGTGATACCACTTTCACATGGCATTCCTTTAATATTGCTACGCTAATGCGACAGGCAGGACGACATCTTCAAGAACGGCGAGGGTGCGCGAACAGGTAGAAGGTCGGTCGGCAAGAGGGGGCAGGAAAAGCTCGCCGGTCCCACAGTCAAGCGTGGCACCGCACTGCTGTAAGAAGTCGAGGCCAAGAATTACATCATGTGTAGACTGAGCAAGAACTGCAAATTCGGCTTGATATAACTTGTCGGAGAAATAAACGTTCACTGTGCACACACCAAGGGGTCGGAGCAATTGTCCACTTACAGCACGAAATGTGTTAGCGTTGTCCCCGTGAAACATTACTTTACGACCGAGTTTGGTTTTGAAATCCAGACTGATGACAGATACACTCGCTCCCGTGTCTACTAAGGCTGACGTAGCAACACCGTAGCCGGTGAGGATGTGGACCTCCGATCGGGCTATTGGCAAATACCGATGCATTCCACTGACAAAGAGAAAACAGCTTTTGTGACACCAGACGGCTTGTTTGAATTCAACGTTATGCCGTTTGGTTTGTGCAACGCGCCCGCGACGTTCGAAAGGTTCATGGACACGGTTCTGCGCGGCCTAAAATGGGAGATTTGTTTATGCTATCTAGATGACGTCGTAATTTTCGGTCGCACTTTTGCAGAACACAACCAGCGACTTGACGTTGTTTTGACGTGCCTCGAACAGGCTGCCTTACCCTCAACTCAAAGAAATGCCAG
>NC_051182.1:10318851-10441351 GCF_013339695.2 Rhipicephalus sanguineus | reverse complement strand
TAATGAGCCCATCCAGTGTGACTTCTTTTTTATGTTGCGCTACAGGCGACAACGTGGCTAGCTTCAAACACTGATTCACCTTCTACAACTGTTAAGGTTTGACGTCCCAAAACCGCGATATGATTGTGAGGGACGCCGTAGTGGAAAGCTCCGGAAATTTCGAACACCTCGATGGAGTCGAAATTGAGCTTGACGCCCGTACGTGTACATATATTCAAGTTCGCGGGCCTAATGCACTGATTCACATTCTAACAGCAGCCGTGAAGTGTCATACTGCTTATGAATTAAGTTGTGAATGCTGGACACTGGTATTTTCACTGACACAACTGCGAACACAGCCATCTGATTTAGTTGGAATCGGTTCGTGCTTATGAAGCGCGAAAAAAAAAAAAAAAGAACGCCAGGCCTGCGCTGAAACCGCAGCACAGTCACAGCGAAAGCTCGAAGAGCGGCGTTTCTAGATCCCGTTGTAAGCTCTCTTGGGGCTACAATACAAGTACACTAGAAAGGTACCCACTACGCCATAAATCACAATTTTTGTGATGTTGGGAAGCACCTACTAAGCCATTATTCGTCATTCTGCGGAGAAGTGAGGCACCAGCTACACGTCTGTAAGGCATTATGTGCACTTTGTTGACGCGACGACTGATGACGATGAAGAATTATGGCTCAGCCCTTTGTAATGGGTTGGAAGCTTTAAACGGCCCACCAGTTATGTAATTTGCATTGGGTGACGCCCGGTCGCTATTTCCCTCTCCCGTGATGCTGTATAACATACGTTGACCTGGGAGAGAGACGGGGGAGGGGGGGCGAAGAACTTTACTGAGACCCCGAGGAAATGCATCATGCGCTTAGGGCTTCCTTGGCAACCAATACAAGTGCACTTGCGAGGAACCCACTACGCTATAAGTCATTGTAATTTTACTGAGACCCCGAGGAAATGGATCATGCGCTTATGGGCTTCCTTGGCAGCGAATACAAGTGCACTTGCGAGGAACCCACTACGCTTTAAATCATTGTATTTTTTGAGAAGTAGGGCAGCAGGCACTGTGCCATTTTTCTTCATTCTACGGAGAGCCGTGGTACCTGCTAAACGCATGTAAGGCATTATGCGCACTTTGTTGATGCTGTGCCTGATGACGACGAAGAATTATGGCAGAGCCCTTTGGAATGGGTTGGAAGCATTCAACAACCTACTCGTTGCGCAATTCGCATTGTGTGACGCCTGGTTACAGAAGTCGCGTTGTGCGACACTTGGTGCTTATTTTACTCTTCTACCACGCTATATTGCATATGCTAATGTGGTTCCTTCCCGACATGAAGCCTGTATAGGACCTTTTTGCAAAGCAGTTTCAAGCACCGGCATGTCTCAGAGGTTGAATACTGGGCTCGCACGCAGAGGGCCCAGGTTCGAACCTCGTTCCATCCTGGAATTTTTTTCTTATTTCATTTTTTTTTTCTTATTTCGAGCGATACTGGTTACGGACGCCGGCGGCGGCGGACAACTGCGGCGCCAAAAACGGCCGGTGAAATGATCTCATAACAGCTTTCGCTGTAAAAACAAACACGGGGACGAAACAGAGATACACACAGGACAAAAACTTGTCCTGTATGTATCTCTGCTTCATCCTCTGTTTTTCGCGCTTCATAAGCATAAAATTGCCATCTAGACCACAGTAAGCCGCCTCATGCAGCATGCTACTGCATTCAAATGAGCAAAGTAATGCGGGCACCTGGCAAACGGTACATTTACCTTCGGAATTGAGCCCAATCGGGACCGTATTTTTCGATCGCGATCGGCCTATTTGTGGCAACTGCAGAACGGAATAAATCGTCGAAAGTTTTCGTCTCGATGTGGCTCGATGGCGATCGAAAATGCACCGTGTGCAAACCGTATACAATTCGCACAATCAGGAGCAACAGATAAATATTAAAATCGTGCCGCAGAAAAAAAAAACATCTGTTTACGTAAAATTTTTTCTAGCTACAACCCTGAATGAGGCGCGCGTGTGCATATAGCTTTTGTGCGTTTGCCTCCAATAACTTGAGGAAAGTTGCAGCTGCATGCAGAAGTAAGCATGTTTTTGGGTTGCTTCCCACAAAGCTGACAAACCGCTCGCGTCATGCTTTATACTATAAGACCATGTGTACTAAACAGCAATGCAAATTTGCTCATGTCATTTCTTTCTCGTGCCAACCGCGACCCGTCTTTAGATGCGAACCCACATGGGATGAAGTTACACGGTAGCCACGTTTCACGCATTTCTTGCAGCGAAAATATATTTCTTTGTCTCAAGCAAACGCTCAAGCCCATTAGATGCTTAGTTTCGGCACAAAATGGTTGTTTATCTTTTACAAAAGCAGCTCGCTCAACCCCCGTGGCTTCCACATCGGTGGCCGTAGCAGACGACGCCGGCAGCCAAGGTGGTGTCAGTCATTTTGAGGAACACAATATATTTTTCGGAGCAGTTTTGCCGCATTTCGTAGTCAGTCACGAAGCCACAGCAGTACTTTACTAATTTCGTCAAAGTGAAGTACAACAATAATAAGAAGAAGGAAGACGCGAAAGCGGCTGCACGCTGAGCGGGAGAGGGCAGGCGGAGCAATGCAACCTTGCACGTCACACGGACGCCTCCGCATGGCGGCGCCACGGTATGTCCTCTATGAGCAGCTGATGAGCAGCCATTTTCTGAACGTATGGGTTTCTATGGAAGCTTCGCTACCATTTACATTTACCTTGTAGTACATACTTCCACAGGTTAACGGCATCCGATATATCACTCCTTTTCGGCATTTCGTTAGCTTCGATTCTTCCTTTGCGCCGCAACTACATTTTAAACTTTTTAGCAACGGCCTGGCACAAATGTTGCGCCTTAGTGAGGGCGCTGAAAACAACTTCAATGCCATACCTTCCGCCAACTTTTTTTCGCCCGTGAGAAAATTTATGAACGTATGGCAAAACCGAACAGTGCCTTTTATATTTACTGGAGCGGTTCCTTGGTTTCTTGAAGTTGATGCCTGCACGCCCTTCGCTATCCTTATAACCTTATCAACAGCTCTGGTGATAGCCTGTTCCGGGAAACCTACTGAGGATAGCCGTGCTACTTGTTTTGGAAAGCTTTCTTTCATTGCATGATTGCAAGACTTCACCACAGCCCCTCGAAGGCAAGACACTGCTGTTCCATTTTTAACAATCTTTGAATGCCCCGACTTGTACTGGAGCAGGGGATGCTCTATGCGGGTTTTGAGATACTTATATGTATCGTTCCTTTCATAATAAACAGTTGAGAGTTAGCGCTCGTGTGTCTCTTTCTTGTCCTTGTCTTTTGTGCGCGCCAAAAAGTTTAAATATGGATGCATACCAACTTGCCCAGTTATCAGTCTTACTGCAATACGTTTCTAGTGCGGTGGGCTCTTTTTTGTGTCTTAATTATCCTCCTGGTAACCCAGCAGTCTTGGCTTCACTAATAGCACTGTGCGTGTGCGGAGCTCGTGTGGCTTCGTGGCGTGTTCGACATTCTACGTGGCCTCCTGACGTGCAATATCTATGCGGCTTCATGAAACCGTCGATGGGACACAGCAGAAACATATGCCGTATTACCGCTGCGGAATCTTGGCGGCAAGTGCGTTGCCACAACGACTGTCTGCGCGTAGCGTGCAATGCACAGTGTGGTGGATCTAGCCGACGCCTATTCCTGGACTGATGCAGAACAGCGGACAGGACTATGGAGTTCCTTTGGAACACGGTGATGCCTCATTTGCCCACTGCCAAAAAGCCGTCAATCCGTGAAGGTGGAATGGTAAGGCTTGGGGAATACTTCATTGCTGAGGCAGACTACCAGCTTCTTCAGCTTGGACCCAAGTTCGCTTTGGACCAGAGTTATGTCCGCCTGCTAAGCTTGCAGCATCGAGAACCATTTCCCGCCTGGTTCCTGAAGAAGAAAGAGCAAGGTGCGTTTCCGAATGTGTACATGCTATTGCAAAAGTGAAAACAGCACGAGGAAGTTCGGATAATCCCAAGAAGCTCAGTCGGGTAGCAAGAGACTTGGCATCTAGAGGGTTACGTGTTTTAACCGCTGATAAAGAAGGTTATGTTGTTATTTTGCCTGATGTTATGTTCGGTAAAAAATCCTGTGAAGACATTGAAAAGAATTTCAAGAAGGTTAACGTAAAGCCGGCAAAAGAAAAAAATGCGTGCCATCGAGCTATTTTCCTCCTTTATTTGGAAAAGCTTTGCAATTCTGTCAAAAAAGCAAAGGCCCTTGATCTTGAAGTGTTTTTGTCTTGTAAAACGCATAAGCCAGGCGACCCGTTTCGAGCCATTGTAACTGAAAGGAACACTTGGCAGCAACAAATAGCATGCTTTATACAGAAACAGCTTTCCACATTGAAACTCTCTGACATACTGGTAATCGGTAATTCTGAAGCGGTTGTGCGATATCTGAGAGAAGAAAACCCAAAAGGATGTGGGGCCTTTAGTATTGACGTACAGGATTTATTTTATTCCATTCCGCACCCAGAGTTGCTAAGAAGTGTAAAACAGTGTATTTGTGAAGAAAATGATGAAATCAAATTTAGAAATGAATGCGGAATTCCAGTGGAAAGTGTTACAGAAATACTGATGTTTTATTTGAATTCTACTTATGTCGAGTGGAATGAAGCAGTGTATTGCAAAAATCCGGCATATGTATAGGTTCAGAGGTAGCCCCGTTACTCAGTGATATTTTTTGGCAGGAGTGGACCAAAAAGGTCATCATGCCGTTCAAGGCATAGGTAAAAAAATTTTCTGCTTTGATGATTTTTATTAGCTTTGATGGGGCTGACTATGGGTCCCGAAACCACGATATGATTATGAGAGACGCCGTAGTGGAGGGCCCCGGAAATTTCGACCACCAGGGGTTCTTTAACGTGCACCTAAATTTAAGTACACGGGCCTCAAAGATTTTCGCGTCCACCGAAAATGCAGCCGCCGCGGCCGGGGCTCGATCCCGCGACCTTCGGGTCAGCAATCGAGCGCCATAACCACTATGCCACCGTGGCGGGGCTCGAAAAAACGATGTGCGAAAGTGGGGGCTCGGCTTAGATTCGAGTACAATGATTAAGTTTTTTTTCTGGCCTTGCGAATTTCGGGAGTCGGCTTAGAATCGGGGCTGGCCTAGATTCGAGGAAATACGGTGTCTGCTTGCAGTTATAGTTATGCTCGCGCAGTCGTGTGTTGATGCACCTTCCGGTTTGCCCAATATATTTCCTTTTGCAAGAAAGGGGTACACAATAAACAACTTTTTCGCATTCAGTGAACTATCCGAATGGCTAACACTGCACAATTTGCTAGATCGCTGTTGGTTGTTGTTGACCTTATGGCGTATTGATATTAACTTGTTAGGTGCCTTGAAAACCATGGGTATGCCGAACCTATTCGCGATTTTCGTTAGTCCATGGGAAACGTTGTGAATGTATGGCAACGCAATAGGCCGTTCTTTTGATTTTTCTTTCGATTCGTCTATCTGATCACTAGTCCTGAATTCCTTTATTGGCTTCTGAGCCAAGGATGCTATCAGGGCATCCGGGTAATCACTTTTTCTTAATCTGTCCACTTGGTTCATGAGGCTTCTAGCTACGGCATGCGCGCACAATTTTTGGCAACTATTGAGCATGCAGGCGTACGCAACGCTCCTTTTTACCAATTTCGAATGTCGGGAACCAAAGTTCAGATGTCTTTATCACCCCTTACTGCATATTCCCAGCAAGTATGCCGTTCGCCCTCAAAAAATCATGACATCTAAAAATTTTATTCCTCCATTATTTGGTAGCCCGTAAGTGAACCATAAACCTGGAAATGACATCTTAAGTACAGAGGTGATTTTCTCCGCGTTTACAGAGGTGCTCGTTGCAAAAGGAAAACACAGTAAAAAATCGTCAACGTAGCGGAAATCGACGAGGGTAGCGATGCGGGCTTGTTGGTCTGTCATGGTTCTTGGATGTGGGCGCGAAAAGACACGGACGAAGGGAAGAAGGACACACACACACTGGCGCTACTGACAACAAAATACCTCGCGCCCACATCCAAGAACCATAGCGGAAATTGTCAACGTGCTCAATAGTTGCCAAAAATTGTGCGCGCTTGCCGTAGCTAGAAGCCTCATGAACCAAGTGGACAGATTAAGAAAAAGTGATTACCCGGATGCCCTAATAGCATCCTTGGCTGAGAAGCTATTAAAGGGATTCAGGGCTAGTGATCAGATAGACGAATCGAAAGAAAAATCAAAAGAACGGCCTATTGTGTTGCCATACATTCACAACGTTTCCCATGGGCTAAAGAAATTCGCGAATAGGTATGGCATACTCACGATTTTCAAGGCGCCTAACAAGTTAATATCACTATGTCATAAGGTCAACAACAACCAACAGCGATCTAGCAAATTGTGCAGTGTTAGCCATTCGGACAAGTTCATTGAATGCGAAAAAGAAGCTGTTTATTGTGTACCCCTTTCTTGCGGAAGGAAATATATTGGACAAACCGGAAGGTGCGTCAACACACGACTGCGCGAGCATGACTATAACTGCAAGCAGATAACTCACCCCGGAAACATGGCTACTGGTTGCAACAGGTGTCAATGTCATCCAAAATTTGATAACACCACCATTGTGTCACGATGTAATAACTCAAAAGAAAGAGAAATCATCGAAGCCTTCGCAATGCATCGCGCCGGCAAAGATTCCTGTGTTAGCACCCCTTCACTATCACTAACGGAAGCGGAAGTGTCATTCCTTCAGGGCAAGGAAGCAGATAGACCGCGAGGCACGTGGGAGCCGGATTGAGGATAGCTCCTCTCTTGATGTGTATTATGTGCACATTTTAGTGTTTATTTTTTTTTGTTTTTTTTGTTGTCTCCGCCCCTTTCTTAGTGTTTATATATTTTGTCATGATTCTGTACCAAATAAACAGTTGATAGTCCGCGCTTGTGTTGTCCCGTGTCGTTCCTTCTACGTAGCTTTCGTCCATTGTCAGCGCGATGAAGTGTACACAGTTTGTCAACGTGGATTTTTGGGCTAGTTGGTTATATGCTTCAGAATGGGGCATAGCGCTAACACACACGGACGAGGAAGAGACAACAGGACAGGCGCTAACTTTCAACTGATTGTTTATTTCCGAAAGCAACGGTATAAATAGATCCCTACGCAAAGCACCACTCATCGCCCATGAAAACCTGCAGTGTCAAGAAACTTTCAGTTGAAAGTTAGCGCCTGTCCTGTTGTCTCTTCCTCGTCCGTGTGTGTTAGCGCTATGCCCCATTCTGATGTACACAGTTGTTTACAGTTGCGTCACGATGCCAACAGCAACATAGGTATTACCAACACCAGACGCGGTAAGCCGATGTGTGGTGCTTGTACTTGTCCGTTATCATGGAGAACGCACACACGTTTCACGAACCCGTGTGCATGTGTGGAAGGTGTTCGTGAGAGTTCTCACGTATGCATTATATAAGCAGCGCTAAAAGACGTAGACGAAGAAGCGCTCGTCCTGTCTGCTTGTTTATTCTTCGTCTACGTCTTTTAGCGCTGCTTCTATAATGCATACGTACCAACTAGCCCAACTTCCTATCCTGCTGCAATATAGTCCTCACGTGGATGGCGGCGAGCGCAATATCTGTTATTGTGATTTATTTGCGCAGCGCAGACCTCGCCGATTCCGCTGCTCGTCTGTGTGTGTTCGGTGTCTGGTGGCCGGCGAAGTGGGATGCGGCCTACGTTGAAGTTGCGCATCGCCGTGTTCTTATATGTGCCGATGCCGCCGCATCTGCAATGAAGCCGCCTGCTGTGGTCGACACATTGAGATCCCGTGATTGCAGTGGGCACATTGCTCCAGGTTTCAGAAAGTGCTACCATGCCAATTTCTGTGAGCAGAGCGTCTTTTACGAAGTCGTACACGTGCGCTTGCACATATTGTACGTTGAGAGCGGCGAGTGTGAGGTGATTGTTGTGGTTGTGGCACCGAATGAAGGTGGTAGCCCGGCCCAAGACAATGTCTAGAGGCTTGTTTGCTAGCCGGGTCCTGTCGACAAATTGTATCGATAGCGCCGGCGACTTCTCGAAACCTGAAGTCAGCTTTTGCGTTGGTGAGGTATAGGCTGTCGAGGCTCGTAGGCATAGAAAGTGCTACGTAGACCAACTTCAGTGAATGGCGCTTACCGTATCCGGAGACTACCTTGGTGTATGTGGCCCTTTATGACTTATATGTAGTTATGGCGTTTGCTTGAGCAAGGGAAAATTGTGTCCTCTTACACGAGATATTTTTCTGGCGTATGTCATGGTCGTAGTGGTTCGCAGTCCCACGGGCACTCATTTGAATTCTATTGAAGTTGTGAGGTAGTGATGTGCTTCGTCTTGGCTGGGACAGCAATGCCTACCGTGGACGTTGGAAGTTCAAGCCACAGTCACAAGAGGTTGCCGTGTTCATCACGCTCAATGCACCACAAGGTATCCATGGTGTCATTGTTTCATTGACGAGGCCATCGCTTACGTCGACGTTGGCCGTGATTATGTACGAGTTGCCGATGCTCACGTAAGTTGAGTCCGGCAGGCTAACCATGTCACTTGCGTTCATTTTGGACACCTTGGTCAGGACGCCTCTGTATTCTTATGGTCGGTTATGTTATCGCATGCGGGATGAAACACGTTCTGCGCAGCGTCGAGACAACGTGCGTTATAGCGGTCGACGTCCGCATTGCTGTAGATAGCCTTCAGGGCACCTATTGGTGGCTTCTTCGCATGTCACAAAGCGGTTCTCAATGTGACGTCATCCTCGGTCAGCATGAGGCCGTCGCCCAGCCTCATATGAAATGAAGAGAACACAGTGTCATTCTGGCGGACAACGTGAACGAGTTGATGGCAGTCGAGCGTCTTCCAGGAGTGTTCTGTCTTCAGCTCCCTCACTTGCCTCGCTTTTCAATGTGTGTGTTCGCCGTTAATGTGTTGATTGAGACTGTGAATCTCCTGTGGCACATACCTTCCTTTGTGCCGTATGCCGGCATGTGCCACACGCAACTGAGGAAAGAATTTCATGATGTACGCGACGAGCGTTTTACGGTAATCCCCTGCTATGCCAATTTTGGTATATTACAAGTCATGGAGACGACCAGGAAAGCGCCCAGGCGTAGGCGGCTAGATTAATAGATAGATGCGTAGAAAGAAACGGCCAAAGTGTCTCAGGTTCGCTGAGAAATGCTTCACATTTAAAAAGCACCTACAAGGTTGCCGGCCATTATGTGCGCTGAGGCTCAGCCTTTCACCGCTGCCCAGGCCCGCTGGATTGTCCACAGTTATTCGTGCAGATCTGAGCTAGTTAGGGTGGTTAGCCATGGCTCCTCGAGAATGTCCGGTCCTATGTGGTCCTCTCTGTATATTGTCCTGATCTGTGTGCATTTCCATAAGACATGTGCCATATCTGCGTGTTCGTGCTTGCAGAGCATGCATATCGCTTCTGGGTATTGTCTGGAACGTACTCTGTTTAGTTTTACTGGATTTGTAAAGGTTCTGGTTTGTCATTTTCTGCAGTCTGTTTCTTTATATCTGTCTAATTATTTGTGCGGTGGAGGGTATCCTTCTTGTTGCTGCTAATAGTGTGCCAGTATGTCGTGGTATGTGACGAGTCTGTCTCTGTCGTCTTGAATCGCCACTTCGTCAGTGTCACCTCCCCAGTATTCCCAATTGCCTCCGCCGCAGTCGTCCCTCTTTCCGGGGTGGGGTTGTCGGGCCATCACGATCCGAGCCGCGGTAGGTTTGTTCTCGCGCGGTTTGGCGGTCCTTCTCGTTGAGGTTGGGAGGGATGCTCGGATCTTTTGTGTTAATGTCACTAATATGTGTCGGTATCCATTTGAGATATTTGGGTGTAATTTGGTCGTTCCGGAAGTCTGCTGTGGTTCAGGATTTCGGCTACTTCAGTGGAGACCCATCCCTTTGTGAAGTTCCCAAAGGCCAGTCTTGGAGTCACTGATTATTGCGTTGCCTTGTTTTCGACCATTGATTACGGCCTATTCAATTGTCGTTTCTGGCCGTCCTTATGGAGCCCGTTGTCACAGTCTTCCCTGCAGTGTCTGCCGAGCTCCATTGAGAAGAGGGAGCCACTGACAACACCACTATTAATGTCCAAATTTCGGTCATACCGGGCGGCATCTACAAAAGGCACCCCCTCCCGCGCGTCGTAGTTTTTAAGGCGAAAGCCTTTAATGTTTCATACTTGCGTCCGCCCGTCCGCCCGTGCCCTGGCACGGGACAAGCTGTGGCCTCTCCCCGTCACACTCTCTCAGCAATCACATGATGGCACAGCATTATTGAGAACTAACAGACAGTAAGGCCAAGGAGAGTATAGGGGGCGTTATTTGTAGTAATTACGATATAAATGTGAAGAAACTAAAGTGGACGAAAAGATAACTTGCACAGCGGCGCGTAGCAACAGTTGCGCGTTGCTCCTTCCAACGTGCGTTGCGCAACTATTGCGCAACTGCGCGTCCGTCGGCGAAGTCGCAATGGCCGCAGGCTTTCGCCGAAGAAACTTTGGAATTTACAGTGTCCTTCAATTTTTTCATCTGCGCGGCGTCGTCTGCTCGGCGTCACCATACCGTCTGTCCTCATGTGTTGGGCGAGTACAGCGAGCATACGGCAGCAACCAACGCTCTTAGTGGTGGGCAGCAAGGGTATGGTATGGTATGACGAACTTTATTCGGGTCCTGAAGATCAACCCTAAGTTGACGCAGGCGGCTCCCAGGCAGCAACGCTAGTGCTGAAAAAAAAAAACAGCAACAGCATTGCAGCACACGTCGACGCTGGTTCCTTGCGCCTCGAAATTATGAAGTCGCCGTCGGGAGCTGTGTGGCCCGTGAGTTCTAAACCGACGAACAGCTAATCTCAATAATTAGGACAAAGCCTACCTGATACTTTAGCCTCAGGCGTGAAATTACACAAAGCGATAGCCGATTCCACCGTTTATTTATTCTTCTGTCGTCGTTGTGTACCGGGTGCACATTCTTCGGGACGTTTTCCGTGATCACAGCTAGGTTCACTCAGTTTCCCACGTGTTGCAGTTCACTTCAGCTTAAAGAATTGCATATCTAAACATTTATGTATCTGCTCTTGTGTTCTCAAATAGGTGTCGAACGAAATGCATACTTGTCTGCTCAAGCTCAACGGTCGTCCCGGCTGATTCTTACCCCAGGTATACGACGGAATTTTACCAGGATGCATCATTTTCCAAAATCGCTTTGTTAAGCCGTTGAGCCATCGATTTATTTATGTGCTATTGTATTACATTCGTTATCTGTCATCGAAAAGATTCCGCTCCAATATGTTATATCATTCATTACCAGCTCATGTATTCTTGCATCTTGCTAAGTTATATTTGCCTGCGCCTGCCATTGAATTTACTAATATCTGGATATTGCAAAGTGCATAGAAATGTTGAAGAGTCGATATCTGAGCCAGTTGATTTATGTAATTGGAAGAAAAACCAGCAAAACCGCGGGACACGAGAAAGAAGGCACACAACGCAGCGTTGTGTGCGTCTGCTTTTTTCCTCGTGTCCCTTGGTTTTGCTGGTTTTTCTTCAAGTATAGAAATCTTGCTAGCGTAGCTATATAACTTGGCCAGGGTTCTTACATAGACTGTGGTAATGTAAGATAATTCAATTAAATAATCGTGTAAAACTCTACAAATGTTCGCGTTCACTGGCGATGGTTTTCCGTATTCTCCTCTATACAACCCTCATTTCGAGCTTGCCTTTGCTATCTTACAATTGGTATCGTCAACTAACTACAATGTATTTTACAGAATGAACTGCGAAAGCATGTCTTCATTTGATAAGTCTGCTGACCGTTACTATTTCCTGCAGGATGTCTAATCCTAACGTAACAAGTTTCATGAGACAGATGGGATTTCCTTGGCGCTTTGACAAACTCGAGGACTACTACATCCAGAGGTATGTTATATCCTTACTATTAGTGATTTCTCTGCGTTCCGTGGCCATAACTGCTTTGATCTGCTCTTCAAGCTGTTTCAAAGACAGATTTTCTGTCACCGTACTCCGTTCTGTAGCTTGAGAGAATGAAATCATTCTAAAAAGACAGGGCATGCGAACACGGACACAAGAAAGAAGTCAGGACACCACAAACGCCACCAAAAAGAATGAAAATAAACTTGATTTGATTCAAGATCAGTCTTGCGTCATGGGCATACATCTGATGTTGGCTGCCGTTATGTTCAAGCAACAAGTGCATGTTCTGAGCTTCGCAGTCCTGAAACACATTTCACGTTTCTCTCTCGATGTTCCGTGATCAATTCTAACTCAAATTGCATAGTGCAAGCCCACTGTCCGAACAAGACGTGAAAACAGTAATAGACGCTTAGAGGCTCCACACTTGCGAATAGTAGTAGGCGCTCTGGCAGTATCACTCAAGGGCAACAAGAAACGGGCACAGCAGCATAAGAATCGTAGTGTAGGAGAGTGCGAAATGGCGTGCGAACAGCATTTTATTTTATGTTATTCGTTGATGATTTTATGTTACTTTATGCATTTATCTTTATTTAGTTGGTTGTCCATATAAGACATTTCTCTTCATTTATTATTTAATTGTATGTTTACTGTGGCCTTTCTTGTAATGCTCATCAATAGTTTTCAGAACCAGCATAATTCTTTGCATGTCTTGAAGACAAGATGGTGGAGACTGCTATCATGTTACCATAGCTAGCAAGCGAACCACGTTTTTGTTTGGTCGCAGTGTATTATTTAGAGATAGAATAAATGCGAATTTTAAGGTACTACCACTGTTTTAAAGGTCCGAGTTCGCAGTACTCCATAGTTATAAGCCATTTTAAAGCCACCGCAGTTATCAAAGCGGTTATTAATATAAAACCAAACGTTTATATTTTTATGACAACCCACATACCCTAATCTTGTGACGGGCTCGCACATCATTGCTACTCACGGTAACCAGAGTGATTTTAAAATTCAGCTGATCAACCATGGATAATCTAACACACAAATGCATGAATACATGCCGGCGCTGTAGGCCTTCTCTATGTTCCCTGTGATTCTTAAGGCGACAATAATTTGCAAGCTCTCGTGTAGCACGTAGTAAACTTTCTTGTACTTCCGTTTTTGACGTCAAAAAATGAATCTATCTTTTTTTTTGCAAATCTGAAAGTCAACTTCCCGAAATGGCATAGTCTAGCATTCAAACTTATCGGTTTGATTAAAAAATCATTATAATACCAGCTTTTGGCGAGATGTATGATGCAGAATTTCTTGTTAAAAGACAGTAGGATTGGGCGTGTTGGTACAACGTACAACATGATAAAGAGTGCATAGAGACAGAGCGTCAGCGCTCTGTCTCCTCTCTTCTGTCCCCTCCTGTCGTGTGCGCTGTTAAGCACTCTCTTTCTTGTTAAAAATGAATTGGTGTTCGAGATCATAACTATTCATTGCCAATCAAAATGTGAAAATGTGTGCGAGATGTAGTGGAATCCTCACTGTATCGTTGCTTTTAAAGACGGCGTTTAAGAAAACTTTGTGCCTGAACACTGAAATTCTATTTTTCTTTGTATGAGGTGTTCATATGACTCAAGATAGGCCCGTTACTTTCTATTTAAGTGAAAATGAAGCGGCTGTATAATTTCGGAGAACTCCTGTGCAGCATTCTTTAGACAAGTCATGGCTCGACAATCCTGTTGTTGTTAAAATGCATATGCATATTCGATTTGCCATTGTACCATTAGCAATTGTGAATGTGAAACACAACGAAAGCGCTAAAATGCTACTTTGTTTGGAGTATCAAATGCGCCGACAAGAAGCACCTCATGACCATACGGAATATTTATTGCTACGCTCAACTCGTAAGATTTAATTATCAGTATTGTGTTTCAACGAAAACGCAATCATATTGGTTCAGAAAGCTGCAAACACTAGGTTGGTTTAATCCACGACCACTTTTCTTTGACAGATTGCTCGAGATCGTAAAGGCCCTCCGCAAGAGTTATATGGTTTGGCAAGAAGTCTTCGACAACAAGGTGCAGGTGAGCGTAATCGAATTTCTGGACAAACGGCGCTCTGTACTTTGTGTCACTAATATAACGACACCGAAGTGGTGGCTGCATTCGATATCAGCCCATAATGAGCGAAATCTTGCGAAATGACTCTGTTCCGCCGCTGTGGGGCGTGGTCTGTTTCCGACACCACGCAGTGCGGCGTAAAACGCCTAGGCCGATTGCAAACGTTGCTCCCTTTGGATCAACTCATTCCATGACATACATGTTTACAATCTTCGGCAAAACCTTCCGCAGTGTAATCCCTATTTCCACGCCTCGCATTTCACTTGTGCGGTAGGGTCATCTACAAAACCTTGGAGGACGCTTGAGCTTCGCTTTGAAGCGTAAACGCGATTGCGTAATCGGACCATGTTCGTATCGCTTTCCCAGCCGCTAGACTGGCTTCGCGAGGGGCGGCTCCAGCAGACACTTTTAGCAGCCGGGATCAGTCACGCGCACCCTACCTTGACAAGGATTCGTAGACGGCCCCGCACTTGCTCAACGCTCAGTTCGCGTTCAGACAGCACGAATGTCGCTTCGTTCGCTGCAGTGGCCGCATTTCCTTATTCCAGCGTTGTGTTTAGTTACACCAGGTCGAATGCTACAGGCCATCCCAATCTTTACCCGCGTTTAATCACATGTGCTTTGTAACGACCAATGTGATTATGATAGGAGTCTGCTTGGCAATGTAGGTATTAGTGCTCTTTCTGTAGAGGCCGCCTTCGTGAATAAATAAGGCTTCTTTTAAGACGGGAACAAATGGCGCTAGACACGGGACGGTGAAAGAACGGCAGGCAGGGCGCTGAACTAACAAGCACTGATTTATTCCTGGGAAATGCAATAATAGAGAAGTTTTGCGCAGAATACCAACGAAAACACAATATGAGATAGACAAAAAATTATCACGTTACATGCGTCGGCAAAGCAGGCTGTCGCGTTTTCAAGAAGTAACTCATTTCACAGTTAGGCAGGGAAATCGAGGGCGCACTGACGCAGGCGTTTCCATGTATATGAATACGATAAGCTTGGCTTATCTCAAGCGCTGTTTGCTCTCTGTATGTTTCCAAAACAGTGCACTGCTCAAGGATTGGGCGACAGCCACTTGCTTTGCAGTGTTCAGCTAAGTGATTGGGTAGAAATCCGTTAAGCGAGTACGCGTGATCTCTTAGCCGGTCGTTCAACCATCGGCCTGTTGGGCCGATGTAGCATCGCCTGCACGTGAAGGGAATATTATACAATACGGCGTAGGTGCATTCAACAAAGTGCTCTGTGTATTTCCTCAAAGTTTTCTTTCTTGCTGCTATCCTTATTCACCTTGCGGCACAGCACTGAGAGTTTGTTTCTTCTTGCACTGTATAAAATACGTATATATATATATGTATATATGTATATATATGTATATATATATATATATATATATATATAAAGAGAGAAAGAGAGCGAGAGAGAGAGAGGAGTCCAACTTCCAAATTAAAGAATTTAATGTAATTTTAGTCTTTTTAGGTGCGGACACCGCGATATCATTATGATCTGTTAGTCGGAGAGACTAGATTTATTTTTCAATTTACACAAAACATTGATACAGCTCGTAACTATGTAAGAATGACAGACTGGGCTTGTTGGTTTAACGTATTTGAAGTTCAAGGCGCGAATAAGACACGGACGAAGATAAGGAACAACATAAGGCGCTCCGTGTGTGTGTTCCTTATCTTCGTCCGTGTCTTATTCGCGCCTTAAACTTCAAATCGTAACTATTGGCTCAAAGCGAAAAAGGTCGCGTAGGCTGCTACTCGTTGACTGCATCGCGTAAACTCGGTACCCGCAATGCGTGGGATCTGCCGAATATTTTTTATTATTAGGCTATACTTTGTTAAAACATGCAGCAGAAAGGAGAGAGGCTTTAATTATGCCACGGAATTCAATTCAAGCTGGCCGAAAGTAATTCTCAGATGGTGGAAAAATACCATTTGCTACCACTACACCTTGTGCGAAGCTGCGGTAACGAATCTTTCCGCCAAAGGTTGTTTTCTGGACGAGTGTTTTCTGACCGAACTTGTAGTAAGACCATTTACTGATAAATAAAAAATGCGTACCATCTTGGCACTCTTATAGGCAGGCATGTCGAATGGTACCAATTTGTAGGCAACCAAGAAATTACCCGTTTTTATTTGGCGAGTAAGTTTGTGCGAAAGGATTCACTGAATGACTGTGTCGGGATTGCTTTGTATTCTCAGTAGCATTTTTGTGTTCTCAAAACCATTCGCTACGGGGTTCAAGACAATCAGAGCGCAGCTTTTAGGCGTCCGTTCCTTTGTTGAGCGGCATCACCGTTGTCGTCGGCGGCGTAACCGATAGCGTGAACGAGGACGGAGTAGAGCTAACGCGGAGTCTCTCGATATCACGAGATACTGGCCTCTAACCTCGCTTTCTTCCTCCATCGCGCGCGCTGGCCCCTCGGCCGGAGCTCGTGGCATGCAGGGCTGACACGTGCACCGGCTAGCTTCGCTTGTCGTAACGGGGCTGTCGGCGTTTCACTTGGTTCGCGACACCTGCAGTGCACAGAGCAGTGTTGGTAACACTCGAGCGCCGGCAGTTTTTGTGGCAATATGTAACGAATGTTACATCGCTACAACTGCGGATAGTCAAAACATCAAACACAGCTGGCGTTGCCCGAACACGAAGCTGCGTTCAGCGAATTAGGCAGTATCGTAATCGTCAGTGAATTTTTTATCTTGTCATAGCTTAAGTCGTCGCTTTAGTTATTCATCAACACAACATATTCTGCACGTACAAATCCGTTTGAGGGGCATTTCCCACTGAATGTTTGACTTGTCATTGGCCCATGAGCCGAACTTTAAATGCCTGAAATGAAAAAGAAGCAGGCACAAATAGCCTCGTGTGAAATAGCTGCCAGACAGGACGGCCAACAGTGTGTTGTCAATGGACGGAGACCTAAGCCAAGCTCTTAAAAAATATCCTGGGCCGGCGCCAGGGGGTGCTCTTCCCCCCATGAGGCAGTCCGGGGGGGGGGGGGCAGACCCCCCAGCCCTGCCGTACTCTCCGCCTATGCGTACTCCAATCTTACCAGCAACCTCTTTCAACAGGGAGATGTTTAAGCTTTTTTTTCCCCTCAATACGTTTAAGCTTGAGCTCCAGCGGTGGCCAGCGACCGCTCAAAACTCGGCGCAGCTGTGCAAAGAAGTAGAAGCATAGCACGTATAGCATGTTATATATGTTGGAAAGAATGTGACTAGCACGCCTAGGTTTAAATGCACATATATACCCCATAAAGTGGACGAGGGGATGACCGCCGCCGTAGCTCAGTGGTAGAGCATCGGGCGCGTTATTCGAAGGTCGCAGGTTCGGTCCCTGCAGGCAACAAGTTATCTTTTCGTGCACTTTACTTTCTTCACACTGATATCCTAATTACTACAAATAACGCCCCCTATACTTTCCTTGGCATTATTGTCTGTTAGTTCTCATTAATGTTAAATATGTATAGTATAGGCGTCTATTGTAAAGGCGTCTATTGAACGCTGGCGTAAAAGTCGACCGGTAGCTCAAACAGCGGCTCAAGTAACGGACTCTGAGCACAAGTGGCGTGCACGAGCAATACACGGTAGTGACAGATCCACTAGATAGCGCTTGAGAGGATGCCCCACTGTCGCCCTACTCTTCGCTAAAGTTGTCCCCGGAGACGAAAAGGGAGCCGTCCAGCGACCTAGCGGTTCGTCACTATCTGACTATATCATAGTACGTCTTGAGACGCTCGATGTTGACAATGTCGTATCCATGACGGCGCATGTCCAAAGACGGTTCAGCGTGTTCAATCACAGAGGTGACGGGCGGTACACGTTCGACGACTCGACAGGGACCTTCATACTATGGGGGTAACATTGAGGAGACACCAGGCGCAGCGGTAGACACTGAGAGTCACGCAAGCTCTCCAGAAAGGAAGGTGGGCGCAGACGTAGCGTCGCCGCAGCCAGTGCTGTTCTGGCGTGTCGCTGGAGAGGAGCCTGTGCGAGGTCGCGGCCTTCTTCGGCATGTGTCACCGTGTCAGATATGGGCGCAAACTCAGAAGCATTCGGCCGGTGCGGTAGAATTATGTCGATGGAGTGCGATGGGTGCCGTCCGATTACCTTAACCTCAAGCGATTACCTTAACCTGCCCCATTCCGCACACGAAGAAAAAAAAAAGGCCACTACCTCCTTACTTTAAAGATTAGACACGTGCAAATGATCCTGCTGTGCTAGGTTTCCGGGAAACACAGTTTCATGAATACATTGAGCTAACAGACGTAAAAGAACTATGGGCGCGTTTAAAAGCATTGTTACGAAGACACCTTCATTCCGAATAAAAAGAAACGCATCAACCAAGAATATACCCTTGGATAACGCGCGAAATAATTGAGCTGAAAATAAAAATAAAACGACGGCAGAAAAAGGGAAGCAAGGGCAACGCAGGTGATCTTATCGGGACATTAAAGCATAAAATGTTCGGAGCAAAAGCCCGCTTCTTTAACACTACGTTAGATTCGTTTATGACGCACTGTCCTCAAAAATTCTGGCGATACTTATCAGATCAGCGAGACTCAATCTCACAAATTAAATATTTGGAACAAGTCAATAAGGATCCCGATCACATTGCTAATGAGATGAATAAGTTTTTCCATTCAGTTTTTACAAAACATGCCAGTAATGCGGTACTACCCACTTATGCTGTGAAAGTACCCATGGAAGAAATAATTGTAAGTGAAAAGGGCATACTTTCTCCGCTACAAAAGCTTGATCTAAAGGAATCCACGGGCCCCGACCAGATCACTAACTCATTTTTAATCCGATGTTCTAACTGGACTTCTAAGTATCTTTAAATTATACGCGTTATCTTTTCAAATTTCAGAAATACTAGACTGGTGCAACGCTGTGGTAGTTCCTATTCATAAATCAGGCTAAAAACTAGAAATAGGCAAATACAGCCCAGTGTCGCTTACGAGCTCGCGCTGCAAAATACTGGAACATGTAATTTTCAAGGCCACAATAACTCACCTAGAAACAAACTCCTTTATGAAGAACAGCATGGTTTCAGATCAGGCCTCTCAACTTTAACCCAATTAGCTCGATTAATTGACGACATAGCCAACGCAATTAACATTAACGGCAAATTAGATACCATATTTTAGACTTTTATAAGGCGGTCGACGTTGTCCCACACCAGGATTTACTAACAAACTATCTGCTTTTGGTATTGCTAACAAAATAGTACCCTGGATTAACAGCTTTTAAATGCGAAGCATTTCTTAGCGAGCCTCAGGCACTTTGGGCGTTTCTATCTATCTATCTATCTATCTATCTATCTATCTATCTATCTATCTATCTATCTATCTATCTATCTATCTATCTATCTATCTATCTATCTATCTATCTATCTATCTATCTATCTATCTATCTATCTATCTATCTATCTATCTATCTATCTATCTATCTATCTATCTATCTATCTATTGTAGTATACCAAAATTGGCATAGCAGGGGATCAGTTTATGACGAACACGATTCATTGGTCATGACATGAATAACGCAAAATACCTGTCGCATACGTCATGAAACCCTTTCTCTCAGTCACATGTGGCACATACCCGCATATCAGAGTTCATGTTATGCGGGTATGTGCCACAAGTGATATAGTCTCAACCAACACAGTAACGGTGAACACACACATTGACACGCAAGGAAAGTGTTAATAATAATATGAATTGTTGGGGTTTTATGTCCCAAAACGACGATATGATTATGAGAGACGCCATACCGAATGGCTCCGGAAATTTCGACGATCTGGTATTCTTTAACGGGCACCGAGATCGCACAGTACACGGGCATCTAGCATTTTGCCTCAATCGAAATGCGACCGCTACGGCCGGGAACGAATCCGCGACCTTCGGGTCAGCAGCGGAGCACCATAACCGCCACACCACCCATCGATGACGCTCAACTACCATCCACTCGTCCACGTGGTCAGCAACGTGAACTACGTGGATTACAACAAAAAACCGGGGTGAATGCTTCCGTACAATAAATCTGCCGAGAGAACCAGGCCTCCCGTCATTACCGGCGACTTCAACATTGACTTGTCAAGACCCAACAACGCCTGGTCCTTATACTGCGTGAAAGATGGCGTGGATGTGGACAGGGCATCAAAAGACCTCATCATAGATCATTTCATCGTAAGAGGAATCCAGGATTTCCGCCAGCTGCACTATACCTCGAACTTCACTACACTTAGACCCCTCGTAGCCGCGATCACGAACGTATCCGACAAGTCCGTTCCAGGTGCTGGTGCTCCATGATCACGGTTATGGTGACCTTGTTCAAGAACTGTCAAGAACCCCTCATACACATACACACAGGTTCGTGAAAGGTGAGTGCGTTCTCCGTCATAACGGACAAGTATAAGCATAACAACTGTATCAACTGCAACTGTTGCGCGTGCGCGTGCCGCTCGACTGCATACCTGCATATCTAGGGAAGCTTTCCTAAATGAATCTTAGTTGTGAGTAACACCTGTCCTGTGCATCTGTGTCCCTTCTTTCTCCGGTTCGGATTCGCGCTATCCAATATTGAAGAATATAAGCACTACATATCAGCCTACCGCATCTGGTGTTGGTAACACTCATGTTGCTGTTGGCATCGTTACGCAATTGTAAACAACTGGTTATACAATACATGTGCGACTTTTCAACATATGAGTGTGCGTATACCACTTTCACATTTATCTAGCGTCATTCCGTAACGTTTCGCTCAATGTGAAAAATTACGCCACAGTCACCATCCCACGCATGCTTTGCATAATATCGATTTCCACGGCACGTGGGATCTGCCGAATTTTTTAATTAAAGGGGCCCTGCAACACCTTTCTTAATTATATTGGAATAGTGTCATTATTGACGTATGACTCTTCACGAGTCATATGCCGCAAAAATTTTTCGAATCCGTCAAGTCTAAGTGGTGTTACCAAATTATAGAGATCACGTTCCGCAGCTTTCTCTCTCAACTCAACGCAGCGAGCGCGCGGAAAGCTGCGCGCGGCGTGAAGGGAGGGAGGGAGGAAGGGAGGGCGGAGGTGCGAGGAGGCGACGTCAGCGCCGGCGGCATTTTTTTCATTTTCTTCTCTCTGGCGTCTCGGCGCAACCACGTGGTCTGTGCCGCCACTTCCGGTCGGCTTGCGTCGTTCTCGTCGAGTGGAGTCGATCGCGCTGTGTATCGCGCGTGATTGAAAACTGCGCGTCGGTTTGGTAATGTTGGGTGTGCACCTCGAACGCCGTAGTGTTTTCATCACTCTGCCAACCATGGAAGCAAACGTGCGCGCTCGTTTGGAACGAATGACAGCTGAAATCGGTTTCGGCCCATACTCCGATACACCGCCTCGTAAGACGGCACTGGCATACGACCCCGAAGCGCCGCCATTACCGGACGCCAGCATTGTTATCGGAGACACGCTGCGCCCGTGCCTCGGTCGGTCGTGAGAACGTGCCGACGATGCAGTTCTCAGCTGACGAGGCAACACTCGAACGGCTGCCACACTCAACGGCAACCGGCGATGGTCAAAAGCACAGAAATATTCACGTTTTCGGCACTGCGCATGGCGAAGAAAACGGAACTACGAGCAGACGAGCAACTACGAGCAGACGAGCTGTCGGTGAGACCGGAAGTGCTAATATTAATGTTTGTTCGGTGTTTTTAACGCGATAACATAATATAAACGTACATATTGTCTACTTATTGAACTCAAAATTAACAACGAAATTAATAATGAGGGTGTTATCGTGATTATAACATCAGCCAATGGTGGAACTGCCGACAATCGCGTCATATTTTGCGGACTAATACATCATTTGTCGAGAGAAGAGGGAGCGATTTTCAGCTGACTTTGAGAATTTATTGTAAATTCCAGGCCGTGCGCATCGCTATAATATTTGGCTCGCGTGTTCTCGGGAGCCTCGACTACCGATCGGCAGCGCTTTTTGAGCATGCTAGAAAAGTGTTGCAGGGCCCCTTTAAACGAAAACAGAGCGGAAAGAATTGGTAATCATATATCACAACCACTTGATGTTTAATCTGGAGTACCTCAGGGGTCGGTTCTTGCACCACTGTTGTTTTTAATGTTTATTACAACATCCACTTTTCCGTTGAAAACACTGTTCAGATGCGACTGTTTGCCGACGACTGTGTCGTGTACACAGTCGTACGCAGCTCAGACAACGAAATTAAACTTCACAATTAACTTCAGACAGTTTATTCCTGGTGTAACACTTGCGGCATGAAATTAAACACATCAAAAACTCACTGCACTTTTTTCACAAATAAGAAAACCACCGTTAACTTTTTATATACGATCGGAAGCTGTATCATCGACACAAGCAACCAAGTAAAATACCTAGGCATTACGCTCACGCCGAACCTTAACTGGGAACCACATATTTTGGCCATGTGCCAGAAACCGGAGAAGAACTATATTTTTTTAGAAGAAAATTACGCACTGCACCACAACATATTAAACTAAATGCCTACAAAACACTAATTAGACTATATTTAGAGTACGCCGATCTCATCTGGAGTCCACATCAAAAGCACCTCATTAGTAAAATTGAACGAATAGAAAAATTGCCAGTGAGGTTCGTATATTCAGATATCGCGAGGCAGTCCACTACTACAGGCTTGCTGTACTGGCCTTTCGCAACGCAGAATAATCTCACGACTAAAATTCTTTTACCAATTATATCATGGTCACTTCCACATATCACGTTCTCATTACCTGCAAGATCCGCCTAAACACTCATTGCGACTAAATCATTCTAAAACAATCCGTCAACCTTTAAGTCGTGTCAACGCTCACAAACATTCTCTTTTAGGAGCTGGCTCGTCAGGTTCTTAAGCTGGGGCAATGTCCCGCGTCGTAAGCGTAACCTTAGTTCCATAGGCGACCGCTACAGGCGCAGCTCGCGCGAAAGAGAAGTCTTCTTCTTCTTCTTCGAGCGCCTTGATGATGACATTAACGCAGGTCATTGTGGTCATTGTGGTCAACTGCCACAATGACCCAGCGGTTTCTAGCAACTGTCATCGGAAGGGGCCCGTACAAATCCATACCTACGCGCCCAAATGACCTACTGGGGGCAGGTGAAAGGTGCATACCAGCTGGCGAGAAACAAGGTGATGATTTCCGGCACTGGCAATTGGGGCAATAGCGGACGAAATTCTGGACGTAGCGGTACATCCCGTTGAGTAGTACCGCTGTTGAAGGTGCTGGTAAGTCTTGGCAATTCCAGGGTGGGCACACTGCGAATCGGCGTGGTACTGCAGGGGGCGTCAGTGGACGCGGGCTGCGAGGTACTGCTAACAACCACTGGCGGCCATCGCAGCTGTAATCCGCGAAATGTGGAGCTTGACGGCGCTTCGCTCGAGTGGCTGGTAGTGTCGATGAATTAGAGAGCAGGCCTCATATCTAGGCAATTCAATGGCCCTTTCGCTGCACGGGGACGATGGTGTCAATGTCGATGGACGAAACAGTAAGCACACACACTAAGCTGCGGTCTTTGTCGTCAGCGAAGGGAGATCACGAGAGGGCGTTGGCGTCCGAACGTTGTCCTCGCCTGCGGTTACAGCGCGCGGATGTCGTAGTCCTGCAGAGTGCCCAATGGACAAGACGGCTGGAGGAGATTTTTTAACGACGACAGCCAACAGAGTGTATGGAGGTTCGTGACGGCATCAAATGGGCGGCCATACAAATACAGCCGGAACTTAGCCCGGAAATAGCCCAGATGATCGCGAGACGTTCTTTTTCCGTCACGGTGTAATTACTCCTGGCTTTGGCAAGCCACGACACAAGCCACGACATATTGAGGGAACCCTGATTTGGCCGCTCGAGGACAGTGTCGAGCCCAACACTACTCGCATCTGTGTGCACCTCTGCGGGTGCCGTCGGGTCGCAGTGGCGCAAAATGGGGGGAGACGTCAACGAGCGACGCAGATTCGTGAGCGTGTGACGAGAAAGCCCTAGGGCAGCCTTGTTTCTAATGATCACGTCTACCTGTCTCCCTTCGGTCTTGGTGAGTGTCTGACAGAATAAACCGTGCTCATGGTCAGTGCTTGGACAAGTCTGATAGTGTCTGTTTCTTTCATGCCTTTCTATGGTACGTAACTCTCCGAATCATTCGGGCAATCTGAGAGCAAAACTTCTTTGCAGACTAGTTGGTTCATACTTGTAAACTCGACTTACTGTGCAACCAGCAGGATAAAAGAAGGGAGACAGGAAAGAGCGCAGACTACCAACTGTTTATTCTCAGTTCACGAAGCCTTTATATAGGCATGCCACGCTGCGCCATCACGATGCGCATGCACCAAGATTCATTTACAACACTGTACCGCGGACAGAGCTGTGAAAGAACACCTCATTTTTACCGAGCGCCACGTTTTTTTGTTGTCACATAATCACAGGGTGTACACCTCTACTTTTATCTCTTTACTATTTAATCTTTTTACAACTCTAAGATGGCGCGGACAACACATGAAAAGCCACATGAAAATTGTAAAGGCCATGGAAAATGACTAAAACTATAAAACAACACTGCTCATATGATTCAAAGCCATCTACAAAAGAGCAACAACGATGAAACACACCAATGAGGCAAAACACCAAGATTCGCAACTTAAAACCGTCTAAAAACTTTAGAAAGCGTCGTACGGGAAACAAAATAGGCGAAAAGAGTGCACAGCCCTCATCAAAAGGTTAACAGAAGAAAACCTTTCCAAAGTGTTACCCCCAAAATTAAATATGGCCATTTAAGAACACTATTTCTTTGTCCGAAAGCGATATCGACGGCATGCTTATGCACTTGTCATTGTACTGCCTTATAAAATACGCTTCTATAATTTCCCTTTCGGTCTTTTCCCTTGCCTTTGCCATGACTGATACATTCTCGAATCGGGCGGTACAGCCACACGTCCTACAGTGAAAATCCAAATGGCCACCATTCTTGCCCCTTACAGCCAGACTGTGCTCACGCATGCGTTCGTTGAGGCAGCGCCCCGTCTGCCCTATGTATGCTCTCCCACATGATAAAGGGATGTGATAAACTGCAGCAGAAACACACCGAGTGAACACGTTTGCATGCTTTTTTGAGCAAACCGCCTTCTTCTGGTTTGTCATCAACGAACAGATCTGCCCTAACGTTCTAGACGCGGAAAACGCTACATTAACACCATACCTATTAGCAACCTTTTTCACATTAGTGGGATATGTTATGCAGGTACGGCATAACATGTACAGGTTTCTTCTCCTTTTCTTTCACTTTGGGATCACCACCCTTGTATTTCTCCAGTGCTTGCGAAAGCCTTCTTCAGAAATGTGCTAAAATTGTGTCCTCCAGTGTCCTAAAATTGGGGCTTTTGAAACTTCGCAATGGCATGGCCGACAAGGTTTAAGTATAGCTCAGCATTGTAGTATCGATTGTGTACGTGGATGACCTCCCACTTTTCCGGTGCGCGGCAGCGTCCACAGCTCCTGGCAAACTCTGACACAGCTGTCGCGGCCCTCTGCAGCGTTTCTTCTTTCTGCCCAAGCGATCTTTTTGTCGCCCAATGTCTAACGTCATCTGCGTACAGGGTGTAGCCTGGCTGCGGGATTGGGTCTAGAGCTCGAGCTAACCTGCACATCGCGATGTTAAAAAGCAAAGGCGACCCAATCGATCCTTGCGGTGTGCCTTTGGTGGGCATGAAAGAAGGGTCCGACCTCGCCTGCCTGATGCCAATAGTCGCCGTCCGACCGGAAAGAAAAGATTTAGCGTACTTAAAGATGCGTTCGCCGTAGCCCACCTCACTCAATTCCGAGAGGATGACCTCGTGTGAAATGCTGTCAGAAGTGGTCGCTTGCTGGGCTAGTGGGTTCATTGCAAGACATGTAACAATGCGCAAGACAGGAAAGGACGACGGCAGAGACACAGTGTACGGAGCGCCGATTACACTATCTTTCTGGTCGTCCTTTCCAGTTTTGCGCGCTGTTACATGAGTTGTCACAAGACCTCTTATTTTTCGGAGGTATTGCGTGAAGTCCACCATGTTCCTGACCAGTTTTGCGGTGGAATCCCGATGGCCAGATGCCGTTATTTATTTATTTATTTCTTTATTTCTTTATTTATTTATTTATTTATTTATACTGCAACCCTCACTTTTGATTTTAGCAGAGTAATAAAGGATTTGCTGAATTTTCAAATTGGCACAGAAATAAGAATAAACAGGGGAAGGTGAGCATACGCTTTCGAAAAAAAAAATCAATGGTTGAGAACAAACTGGCACAAAGGCATATAATGAAAACAGCGCTACATTCAAGATAATCACTACTGGAGTATGAGCGCTATACAGTGATTCAAGTAAAGAAGCACGAGCTCATGTAATGTGCTAAAGCTGCATATCTTATGAAACTACGTTCTCTTTGTGTTCAGTTAATTTTCGCGTCGTTCAGCCAAGTATTGCTGCCAAGTGCTGTTTCCTTCTGTCTTGTACCTGTACTTGCTTGCCCCGTTCGAAGCTTCTGCATTTCTGCCCTTTATTTTTTTGTCATATTGGCGCAAGCTCGCGCTTTTTTTTTCCGACATGAAACGTTTTCGTTCTACCTGTGTATTGGAAGTTTGTGCACCCTGCCCTGCTTATGGCCTGTAAAAGGCTCCTCACATAAATAAATAAATAAATAAATAAATAAATAAATAAATAAATAAATAAATAAATAAATAAATAAATAAATACCTCATCAGATGTGGTGCGCCAGTTTGCTCTGTTTTTAATCTCTGCTTTTGACACCCTCTTGGGGCCTTCCGTCGTGTCCCAGATCGCCCCAGACACCGTTGTCCACGTGTGGAAGCAGCCGCAAGAACTCGAAATGGCCTCAGTCACATCTGCGGGCTACAAAGCGCTGCTGTCCGCCTGCTGGTACCTGGACCACATATCGTACGGGAGCGACTGGAAGAAATACTACGCCTGTGACCCAGAGGATTTTCCCGGTTAGACAACCCCTTTGCGGGGCATTCATTACCTTACAGCAAATTTCGTAACGTGGTGAACGCTATCTTGGCACTGTTCACCACCCCGCGTTCAAAGACGAGAGATTAGTTTCCTCGTCGACTTCCTTACCCTTCCTACAGACGATATCTGCCCTCGCCACTTATTTCTTAAAAGCACGTGTACCATGCAGCACTAAGTGTTTAGCCTATCAAAATTTTGCGCTTGTCGGCTGCACGCTGTTATCTCCGTTTGCGCAGTCGGAAACACAGAAAATTAAGTGAAATCAGTTGATCGCGCACGATAGTCATACGAGTCAAGGAAGAACGTATGGGCGGCGGCATGGCAAAGCAGTGCAGGAGAGAATCACATCTGATATTTCGCGTATATGGACCAGTCGAGTGAATGTACTATTTAGACGTCACGGGAATCACTGTTCTGCGTCACGAAGTGCGCCAAAAAGACGAGAAACGCCAGGAGAGAATATTGTGCTCGTTTTTCGTGTTTTCAGAGGCCGGTGAGGAGCCCTCTAATACCAAAAGCGGATATTTTACAAAAGAAAAATCACACCATCTCCCGCTAAAGGGGATCATGAGGCGATGCGAAGCAGTGTTTCGGCATGTAGAGCCCGCGTTTCAGAGGTGGAGTGGTGAGGGGGAAAGGGGAGAGGGGAAGTGGAGAGACGGAAATGAGAGGGGGAGGGGAGGAGAAAGGGGGAGGGGGGATAAAGGGGGAGAGGAGGAGTGGAGAGGGGGAAGAAGAGGCGAGTGGAAAAGGGAAGGGGAGAGGTGATGTGGAAAGTGGGAGGGGAGACGGGGAGTGGAGAGGGGAAGTGGAGAAGGTTTGCGCATGCGCAGTAAGGGTGGTCACGCCGCACACCACCACCACCGGATTGAACTCCGCTATAAGATGCTTCACATCTAATAAATAATCGCAAATGCCAGCTCGAAGAAAAAAAAGGGGGGGGGTGCAGCTTCGCACTGGTGGTGCCGAGCCTGAAAGAACAGCGCAACTGTGCGGTCCTCCTTAGCATACCAGTCTAGCCTAGCCTAGAGATAGCCAGCCAAGCCTAGATGAGCCTAGAGACGAGCAGTTAAGCCTGGGAAAAGCCAAGGTGAACGTGGGAAACCCAAATTGAGGCTCTCTCGCTTTCTCTTCCTTTATATTTGTTTCGGTCTCTCTTTCTTTTCATGATGATGATGATGCAAACTTTATTGGCGTCCAGAGAAGACGCGTCCAGAGTGCCCGCGAACGGGCCGCCAAGCTCGGCTTGGCGGTCCCTACGTGGGACTAGCCGGGTGGCGCGGGGTCTCCCCTGCGTCTTTCTTTTCATCGTTCTGTTCCCATAGCAGCGCAATAATATGGTTCCCATGAATGCTAGTCGCGCAGCGATCATTCCCCTGCGCGACTACGATGTCCTTGCCTTGCAGGAGACGTATGCTCGCGCTGAGGAGGTGTCGCTGCCCGGATACATTGGCTACAGTAGTCCCACACAGTGTGCGCTTGCCGAATGCAACAGTGTCCCTTGTTCCGACATTTCGCACCCAGCTGGAAAGCCCCGTGCCGCTCTATACATCCGCGCGTCCCTGGCGCACGCGGTCGTGCCTACAGAGCGGTTCTGCTGTTCAACTGTCGAGTGTGTGGCCGCCACGGTGCGAGTTGACCGCGTCGATACATCGGTAGTGAGTGTGTATGTTCGCCCCGTCAGCGTGGCCAGTTTTACATTTCTGCCACCACTAGTCGCGGCCCTCCACAGAGACCTTGTGTGTTGTGGTGACTTACGCTCACCATGTCAGCTGGGGATGTCCCCGAACTTCCGCGCGTGGTCGGGACCTGAGTGACGTCATTGCCTCTACGGGCCTACTCGTCCTGAACTCTGGGGAAGCGACCTTCGCCCGTAGAGGTGTGGTCGCCGCGGTGATTGACCTGGCCCTCGTGTCGGAGCGTTGTTCCTATGAGTGGAAACGCGAACCTGACACGGCCGGCTCGGACCACTTCCCGATCACGCTGTCACCAAGTCATCCCAGCCGTGGTGTTGTGCGAAGGTACAATGTCGACCGGTGGCCCCTCTTCCGCGAGCTGTGCGCGAGTATTCAGTCCTCTGATGACTTCTCGCGTATCGCGGAGTCCGCGGAGCGAGCTACGACCCGCTGTGTCGTGCCTGCGGGGACACCCTGCCCGGACGCGAAGCTTCTAAACCTTCGTGCAGTCCGCCGCCGCGCTCAAAGACAGGCGCTGCGCTCCACCGCCACCAATCCCTGGACACTATACAACAGACTCGACGCGGTGTGCCGACGTCACGCTGAGCGGCTTCGTGACCGCAGCTGGACGGGAGTCTGCTCGTCACTAAGGGACCCACGTCGCCGTGGCCGCGGCTGGCGCATAATGCGAGCGATGCTTAACCCAAAGGTTCCACGCTACCCTGTGCTGGCCATCGCTGTGGGGCGTGGCATTTCGGAAATGGACCTTGCCGAACTCATTGCCTCCTCCTTCGTGCCTGCTGCGGCCGCTGCCCCGGGTGCAGCTGCGCGCGCCGCGAGCTCCACTGCACCACCCCCTGAGCCGAATCTCGCGGCAGACATCCGCTCGCTCTGCGAGGAGGATTTCACTCTCATCGAGCTCGAGCGCGTTCTCCTGCGAAAGAGAAAACGCAGCGCACCTGGCCCAGATGGAATAACCCATCATCTCTTGCGTAATCTCGACGCTTCCAAGCGCCCCATCCTGTTGGAGGCCTATAACCGGGTGTTCGCAAGTGGATCGCTTCCTGGCCAGTGGCGCACGGCAACTGTCATCCCAGTCCTCAAGCGAGGCAAGTCGCCCCGTGCGATCAAATCGTATCGGCCTATTTCTCTCACTTCAGTGGCTGGGAAAACAATGGAGGAAATTCCCCTTCATCGACTGCACTGGATTGCGGATGCGCGCAACGTCTTCGCCCCCGAGCAGTGCGGTTTCCGACAGCACCGTGCGACGGCCGATTGCCTGGCAGCCGTCATCAGCACACTTGAGCAGGCTCTCCAGGACAAGGAGATGGCCATCCTCTTGCTTCTCGATGTCCAGTCGGAGTTCGACTCGCTGCCCCACGCTTCCATCGTCGGTGCTGTGCGCTCCCTGGGCGTCCAGGGCAGGCTTCTCGATTATGTTCGGGCCTTCCTTGCAGACCGGACGTTTGTCGTGCGCGTTGGAGGGGGCGACCAGTTCACCGCGTTCTATCCACACTGGTGTGCCGCAGGGCAGTGTTCTCAGCCCATTTCTTTTCAACTTGGTGATTGCACCACTTTTGAAGTGCCTCCCTGAAACGGCGATTCTCCCAGTGCGCGCTGTTATTTACGCGGACGACATCGCCCTCTACGTGCGCGGTCCTACCCGGAGGTGCTCTGAGGTCCGCGGGCGGATGCAGATGGCTCTGCAGTGCGTGGCAAGCTTTATCAGAGACATTGGCCTCACAATTTCGGCAACGAAAACCGAGGCCCTCGTTGTTCACCCTCGTGCTGCAGCCCGCCGCCACCTCCCGTGCCTTCAGCTCGACGGTGCGAATATCTCGTGGCAAACGAGTGTCCGATACCTCGGGCTAACCATTGATAATCGTCTACGATGGTTCCCGGCGGTGCGGCGCATTCGGCAGGATGGTTGCCGCGTTGAGTCTTGTGTCCGTCGACTCCTCGCTCGCGGCAACGGATGCCCTCCCGCCTTCGCGTGCACCATATACGAAGCAATGGCCCTTTCCATCGTGCACTACGCTCTCCCTCTCTGCACCCTTCAGGCACCACAGTGGCGTGCAATCGACCGGGATCATCGGCGAGTGATCCGAATGTGCCACGGCATCCCTCGTCATACTCGTGTGGCCGAGACTCTGGCAGAAACTCGCACGTGGCCTGCGTTGCTTACAGCGGATCTGCGTGCTCTGTGTCACGTGGAGCGCCTACATCGTGCACCAGGCGCCGGTCCTCTACTCGCCCGACTTCGTGCTGTCCCAAACACTCAAGTCGGTCGAATCATCGACCTTTACGACAGTCTTGTTGTCGACGAGCCTGCCCCTTGTGCGCGCTGGCCCCCACCACACCGCCGAGCGCCCCTCTGTGTTTACTTTGAACTTCCGGGCATACGTTCAAAGCGCAACACACCACACAGTGCCATCGCTCAGGAGGCTGTGGCCAGGATGGACGACGAGCTAGCCGGCAGAACACAAGTCTATTCAAATGGCTCTGTGCTACGAGACCGTTCAGCGGCGGCCGCCTGCATTGCTCCTGAGCTCGGCAAAGTCCTGCAGTGCCGCCTCAGCTTCTGTGCCTCCTCGACTACCGCAGAACTCGTTGGCTTGCAGCTGGCTACTGACCTCCTTCGTGAGTCACCTACCATCAAGAACGCTGCGATTTGTTGTGACTCAAGGTCAGCTCTGCGACAATTCGTGAAGAGGAACGCGGCCCGCCACTTTCACAGCGTGTTGCGCACAGCCTGCGGTCGGTTCAGGAGCATGGCTGTGATGTTGTACTCCAGTGGCTTCCCTCCCATGTTGGCATCGCGCGAAATGAGGCTGCCGACGATCTGGCTAAACAGGCGCATTCCTCCGCGACCCCATTGACACCATACGCCAACTCTTTCGATTCCGCGCGATGTAAATTTCGGCGAGAATTGCAGCGCGACCACCCAGACGAGCGGGTCGCCGATGGACGCCCCCCTCCTCTTCTCCCCATGGCTGGCTTCTCCCGGCGAGAGCGCGCCCTCCTCTTTTCCCTGCGGACTGGCTCGGCATGGACGGGGGAACGAAAACAGCGGCTGCGGGGAGCTCCTTCGTCAGCTTGCATCGACCGCGGCGCTGTTGAAACACTTTTTCACCTGCTGTGCGAGTGCCCCGCATCTGCCTGTGCAAGGAAGCAGCTAGCCACCCGCTACCGCCTTCTCGGCCTGCCCTGTGAGACCCTCGAGGACATCCTCTTTCCCACCGGCTGCAGCGATCGTCGCCGTAATGCCCTTGCCGCCCTTCTCTCCTTCATCGACGCTGCCGGCCTCGGCGAGCACCCAACATGCCACGTAGTATAGTTCAACCCTCGCCCTACATTCCCGCAAGCTCTCCTTTTGTGTCTTTCCTCCTCTCTCTCTCTCTCCTTGTCATCCCTTTCCCCGTGTGTATACCGGTTGAGGTGTCCTCTTCGAGAGGCAGTTATCGTGCACACCAAACCCCACTTCTTATTTCTGAACAGAATCACCTATATATGAATGCTTGTTCTGCTAGCGTACCTGGATAGCCGAGTGGTTACGACGCTTGCCTTCGGACCGTGGGTAGCCAGCTTCGAATTTCTCCTTGCCAACAAAATTTTATTTCGTTTCTTTTATTGCTTCTCCTTTACTTCCTCCAACGCGTTGCTAGGGGACGCATGTTGACGTCATCGCTATACGAGGCATTTCGGCTAACCCTCGGCTTCAATAGCTTCGCTCTAAAAAGGTGGTCCACACAGGAACACTCGTGCCTGTATCATTTTTTTCCTACATGCTATGTCTCACGATAAAATGGTGCCATGGTTATACATGAGACAGTCAACGCCGACCTTGGGTCATGGCGCCATCGCGTGTGCAATGTCGTATTGATATTTTGTTCCTTGAGCACACGTACTAGGCGTATGCGTTCGTTGTGACATATGCTAAGACTAAACATGGCAACCACTTTGTCGTGCTGCCGTGCCCTAGAGTAATTTGTTGTGACTTTGGCGCCCCGTGCATTGCTCTGTGGTAACGTAGAACTGAACCAAGGCTTGAAATAGAAGTTCTCGTGAATAAGCTGCGGAAGTGGGGCGAAAGGCAATATGTTTGGAATAAAACTTGAGCGCAAAAAGAAAGGCGCAGGACAAGGGAACACCCACAACCCACAGAACACAAGAGCTCACGGACAGCTGAAAGTTTATTGCACATACATGTGAAAAAAAAAAAAAAAAAATATATATATATATATATATATATATATATATATATATATATATATATATATATATATATATATATATATATATATATATACGCACAAATGGGGGCGTTCTAGTAGAACTTTTTGCTGGGCTGGTTCGTGCATGTTTAACGAAAAGAATCAGGCGCAAAAGAGACGAACACAAGAAGTGACATGGACGAACGCCATATCACTTCTTGTGTCGCGTCGCGAAAGAGGCACGAAAAACAGGATAACCGAGGCGCGTGTCTGCAATCGATTATTAAAGTTGATATGGTTGAAATCCTTGTCTTGTAAGGATAGACAAGGATGACTTACACGAAGTGCGGCGTTCATTATGATTTGATGAGCTTCCGACATTTTTTGCGTGGTGCGATTTGGGTGATGGCACAAAATGACTGCGCTTTCGAAGATGGGACTACATTTGCATGACTGACAATGCGAGGCGACAGGATACGATGGCGCTCTATTCGATGAATTTCGGTGCTTTCTGAGGCGCGCGTTGACACGTCGACCAGTCTGGCTTATGTACATACATATGACCACAGCAACGAAGAATTTGGCAAACAACTTTCATGCAACAATTAACATTCCTCTGACCACATTTTCCTTTGCCCTGTGACATTCTGTGCACTATGCGTAACAATACGACCCAGCGTATTTGGTGCGAAAGCACAACACTCACTCCTCATCGCTTTCTCACTGACCATCACTGAGATATTTTAACAAAACCTTCAGAAAAGCTGTCCGCTTTTTACTCTTTTATCAGGTTTCAATGAATATGGATGTCACGCTAATGACGCATAAAGTGGGTATGTTATGTTTCCTAATATTTCGATACGAATACCCGTAAAAGCTGTAATTATAGTTGCACTGCGCCAATTTTTAGTCTGCAGTTTGATGGTTTCAAGTGCTGTAAGGCCTGTGATGTGTGTACTCACCGAATAGACAAAATGAGCGTTCTGTATTTGTGGATACCAATAATTATTGTATAAAAGCTGAGAGCATGAAAACTCTCTTGTGTTATTTCTAATGTGTATGTTGATCGGATGATTGGGACGAGTGAAAGAACCGCTTTTCATTTCATGCCCTCTCTTGAGAGAACAAAACAAAAAAAAAACAGGATGTGTCGAGAAGTTCTTCCCGTGAAAATTTCCCCGTCTTCACTCATTACCAACTGGACTCTACGTCGAGACTCGACTGTGCATACGTTTCAGCTACGCTCATTCACTTGTGTGGAAACCATGGCTTGACACACGTATTTTGAATACGAAAGTGTTTTATGACGGGGTCCACGAAAACTCTAGTGACGTATTTCCGCCACGGACATGACGTTGATAAAATCGACGCTAATGGATGAGAACGAAAAAATCTCACCATCTCCCCGTAAACGGAGCCCTCAGTAATATGCGAAGCAGCCATGAGTCGACTTAAAGTTCTGTAAATCTTTTGTTTTCTTCGTCACTGTTCGTGGTCCTTCCATTCGAGGTGCTCCTGATGTTGTTACTCGTCATATATGACTTTAAGCTCAGGGGAACGTTTCCGCTTGAGTATAACGGCCTTGTGGTCTGTAAAGTATAAAGTTAATGGCTCTTGCTGCAAAGGTCGTAGCTTGAAGTTTGAGAATGCGATGTCACCCCTATCGGAAAAAAAAAAACATGGTTGATCCCTCCGTCATAGGAATCGGAATAACACGAAAGCGTGCCCTTACAGAAGTAACTGAATGTTTACTGCACATTGATATAAGAGAGTTTGCACAATGTATATGATGTCTGGCAGCTATAGCACCGTTTAACGTGGATATGCCCACATTGATGATTGGTGGTACATCTCCATCCCGACGACTAACGTCCCTGCTAAATGAATAAACGAACCCTTGTGGTAGCTGTTGTAGTTAGCGGTGAAAGCGTAATCAGAGAACTAGGTGTGATAGCCAGAAGAGCGTCGCATATTGGACGCAGAACTTGGTCGCTATCCCGCGGCATGTTTGATTGAACACCATGGCCGGACAAGAGGGAAACGCATAGCGCGTCGTGCCACCCCAGTAGCCCGGCCGCGATTTTTCTTGGGGCGAGCGCGTGAGCGGAGAACGCGGTGTAACAGCCATGTGAGGCAGGCGCGCGTCGCAGAGCTATGAGCGAGGCCGACGCTTTTACGACGCTTGGCTAAGGTCGCCACCTCGCAATGTGTTAAGGCATCGACAAAATTTAACTTCAATTGAAAACGCGCCGAATGGGAGGGACGTGTAACGCGTTGCAGGTGCTAATCGCGGAGGCCACAATAATGACGAATTAATTTTACTGCTCCCAGAGGGCAACACCATCCCGCCGACCGGGAGAGTGGTAGATATAAAAGACGCGGTTGTAAAGCATCTCGTGTTTGTGACCGTGGCGCAGTGGATAGCGTGCCCGGCATCTGTTGTTGCTGACCGTACGGCCGTGGGTTCGATGCCCGTTGACGGAACTCTTTTTCTTTGCCATCTGATCGTGTATATTTTTTCTACGTCATTTCCGTGACGGAAATACGTCACTGAAGTCTTGGTGGACCCTGGCATAAAACACTTTCGTGTTAAAACAGCGTCGCCAGTGCCTCGCAGTGCCTTTCAGCGCACTGGGTGGCACTGGAAACGCTGTGCAGTGTGTCCCAGTGTACTACAGCGCGCTGGGAGGCACAGGGACAAACTGTACAGCGTGGCCAGTGCCGCCCAGTGCGCTGAAAAACGCTGGGGATAGTGTACAGTGTGGCCCAGTGTCTTACAGCGCACTGGGAGGCACTGGTCATGCTGTACAGTGTCTGCCTGCGCATTGGGAACACTGGCAGCACATTGGAAAATCTGGATGCGCTGGGTGGAATTCATATAAGATTCGGTATTGGGTTGCGAGAAGTCAAAAGAAAAACTTATCGAATATCTTGAAAATATTATTTTATTATGTGTCCTACACATATCTAGCTTTAGTTTTGTTAAAGGACGGACGTACGTATACACTAAAGCAATCGTCTGCCGAGCGCGCGCACGCGCTTTCTCTGAAGTGTGTGATCGATTGTTGTGAATGTAGTTCATATAATTGCATCGAAAGAACGATAAGTATGAACTTATCCTTCGGAACACAATATCACATTTAAATGTAAACATTTCGACAGAAGTCTGTCTGGCTGGGTAGAAGAATTAAGAAGTTGAAATACCTCCAGCCACAAATTCTTGGAGGAAACCCGACGTTTCGAGACCGGCTTGGTCTCTTCTTCAGGGGTGACTGTGCTGATCAGGGGGGCTTCGTCGCAGCTTGTTTTTGGCTCCGCCTTTCTCTTTTCCTCACATTCCGGAGGCCGTGCACGTAGATCGGAGGCATTGTTCCGAGGGACCGGTTCACATTCGCGACGAAGCCCCCCTGATCAGCACAGTCACCCCTGAAGAAGAGACCAAGCCGGTCTCGAAACGTCGGGTTTCCTCCAAGAATTTGTGGCTGGAGGTATTTCAACTTCTTAAATATCACATTAGTATTAGTCTGATAATAACATCAACCTGCTCCAGCAGCCAGTCCAGTCCTTCCATATAGGCTTGTACCGCTGAAAGCCTCACGCCACCGGCAATACTGAGCCAATGTAACGCTCAATCTCGGCGTTTTTAGCTTCTGATCCATGTAGTCGAATGAGCAAATATGGCCCCGCTTGAGTCAAGTATGATCGAAGCTGCAGTTGAACGGTTATTAGATACTTCGTAATTGAGTATCCACGTTCATCACAGCGATCGTGGCACACGGAGTACAGCTCTAAGCCTAACGGTCGGTTCGGCTAGGATGAACTGCTGCGGCTGTATAGTACGCGGAAAGTAAACAAAAAGGACAGAAAATATGTTCAAATGGCTGACGAAAACGAAAGTGTTCAGTGTGCAGGTCACATGCACACTGTTTTTTACATAGGTATGACTAACTGCTTAGAGAGTGCGATTGCCGCAACACATGTGCGGTTACCCTTATATTTTTTGCGGCAAAACGTGCCAGATAGACGTTCTGATCCTAGGCAGCACATGACAAACAAATTAACTTCCTTCTCTTAGGTTCTCGAGAGCACGAAGAGACTGAAATCTGCAATCCTAAACGAGAAAAATGAAAATACTGGCTAGCGGAAGTAGTCATACCATGAAGAAAAAGGAGACCAAATCTCGTCTTTCAGGTGTGGTGCAGCGGTAACGTGTCATATTCGGGATGCACGGTGCGTCGAGGTGGTGGGTTCGACTCCCGCTCGCTCCTCGTTTTTTTTTCTTTTGAGGTTGTTTTTTTTTGTCGCAGTGCTCGCGTTTCAGCCCTAATTATGATCTGGGTATGACCACAGTTTTATGAAACAATTTAAAAGCCCGATTTCGGCCCGTAATCGGTGGCCCAGTGTGCAGTGCGCCAGCGTCCAGTGTACCTCGTGCAGTGTTCCAGCGTCGCATTACCCAGCGCCACACTGGTCCAATAAATTGGTATGACATTGGGACAGTGCCACTGGGTTTTCCAATAGGGACCGCACGGCAAGCCGGGTCGGCTTGTCGCCGCGCCCGTTTTGCTTCGGCTTCGCGACCCCGCCGCTCCAGATCGGCTTGACGACGCTGCCGCACGGCGGCCGCTTTGCGAGCCCGCGCCGCCGCGATGCGGGCTTCGTTCCTCGAAGCGCACTCCATGACAGCTGCTGTAGAAGAGAGCGCGCCGGGGGCGAGGACAGCGAGCGGTTTTATCTCTTGAACTAGAGAGCCGCTAGCGGTCTCCACTCAAACTAGAGCACGCGCCGCTGTGGAGCGAGCGCTCTACCGCACGTCCATATGTCAGGCAAACATTCCTTTCTGCACACCATGCGCGAGCTCTCCTCTCGTGCCAACACTTCGTTCTCTTCTTTCTTCCATACATCTATTGGCACCCTTCTCTCAGGCAAACATTCCTTTCTGCACACCATGCGCGAGCTCTCCTCTCGTGCCGACACTTCGTTCTCTCAGGCAAACATTCCTTTCTGCACACCAAGCGCGAGCTCTCCTCTCGTGCCGACACTTCGTTCTCTCAGGCAAACATTCCTTTCTGCACACCATGCGCGAGCTCTCATCTCGTGCCAACACTTCGTTCTCTTCTTTCTTCCATACATCGAGTGGCACGCGGGGCAGTGGCTACGCCTACGCGACGCCGGGGAGACAGGCCTCGTTCATAAGCTGCTTCGCATCTAAAAAGTGCATGAAGAAGTTCCCCGTCAGGAATCGAACCTACGACTTCTTGGTCCGCGGCGATAAGCACTCGGCGCTCTACCCACTGAGCTACCGAGGCAGATGCACGACACTCCACAAACACGGCTTATATCTCTCAGACATTCTCTCTCGCACGGTGCTGTCTGTTGGCGGGGCTAGGCGGGACGGGGCGGGGCGGTGCCACCGTTTGTGAACGGTAAAGTGAAGTAATGTGGCATGACATTTACTAGTGCCGATGGAGAACGATTCGGCGACGACGCTCTTAAATCATGGCCTCTGAAATTACGCGCCGGCGCGCAATCTCGGAGGCCATGGTTAAAGCGTCTCGATAGCAGCGAAAAACACTGGCCACGCTAGCATCGCGGAGTCGCCCTAGACGCAGTTACGTTGTTTGCCTTTCGCTTCGGGTTAGCGTGTGACCGCTCGTTGTCCGAGTAGCGCAGCTTCCACATGCACCAAAGGTGTTCCGCAGCCGACTGCTTCGATAAATCTGCTGCAGTAAGCGCTGCAGAAATGCAATGATATCGACGGGCGAATGTCGTAGCTTGGTGGAGCGAGACAGAGGCCAGCGGGACGTGGTGCGCTTGCGCGCATTGGCGGCTCAAGCTACGAATATGTGCCTTGCATTGTTGCTGAAGCGCTGTGCGCTAATGTGTGCATGAGCACAGACGTAGGTTACCCTATTACTTGGGAGCGCACACCCTGCAGTTTCTCTGCTTAATTGACGACGCTTTGAAGGAGTGCACATCGAGTACCGGTATTTATTATGTGCTTGTTGAAGTCAGCTTTGCGCGGGATTCACGATACGCTGTTTCCAGGTACATGTAAAAATTCAGCTGCCACAACGTATAAATCGTGAACATGGGCGTTATAGTGCGTGTGGACTATCTGACGCGATATACTGAGACGGCAGCGCTCGTTTCGGCTACAGGAGCTAATGTCCCATTCTTCCTGCTGCACTCTGTCGTTCTTCGTCACTGTGCTCCGTGTGTCATGATTAGTGACCGACGATGGCAGTTTACAGCGGATGTTGTTGAAGAAGTATTACGCCTTTGTGGGTCTGACTGTCGGCACTCGTCACCTTACCACCCTCAAACAAACGGCCTGGTTGAGCGCAGGAGTCGCACCTTGACCAACATGCGTGCCATAAGAAGGGTGTCGACTTGGGCTTGTGGGTTGTCATCCTCGCAAACTGTTGCGCGTGAAAGACGTAGACAGGGAACACAAAAAGACACACACGGAGCGCACACTCTCAACAAATTTTATGAGCAGAGCGACGTGACCTTATACACCTGACAAACCCCAATGCGCATGACAGCAAGTACATACCAACAACATGGTCCACTCAATACACACGTATTGTGCCACACAGATACGCGATCTCCTTGTCGGAAAGTGAGATAGACGCTTGGCTGACGCATGTTTCTCTTAAGCCCGTGATCTTGTGAGCCTCGATAATGATGCGCGACATTTCGTTGTTGCTTTTTGCGATTATGTTGCACTTGTGAAGCTCCGGAAAACAGCCACAAATATTGCAATAAATTGCAAGCCAATAATAATAATAATAATATCTGGGGTTTAACGTCCCAAAACCACGATATGATTATGAGAGACGCCGTAGTAGAGGGCTCCGGAAATTTCGACCACCTGGGGTTCTTTAAAGGCCAACTCCGGCGATTTTTCGAGGTCGATGGATCTCAGTGAAATTCGCTGGGGTACGTTCCTTTGCACGTTTTCCGTCATTTATGCCAAATTACAGGCTTGAGACATGAGCAGAATGTTTGAAAATGAATTTTAAAGATTGTCTGCAAACGCCCTCCTGGCTTCCCACAATTATTGGCAACATTGCGTCTGTGACGTCAGTGTTGGCAAGGCGGCGGAAGTGACGCAGCCGAGGGCACCGCTAACTTCGGCGCTTAGGCCGCCACAGCGAGCGTCTGCTGTGCACAAGGCGACAGACAGCGTTGGTTTGGCCGGCGCTTCGCTGGTCGTCCCGGCTGTCACAGTTTTCATACTCCGCGCCGGCGTGACCGGCATGCCTTGCACGACTTCCGGTTCGTTCGTAACAACGTCTACGTCATACGTAGACAGTACACTCGGTTGGGTTTCGGTTTCGGTGTTGCGCTTTTTTGCTTATTTAAAATTATTATCCAATTTGCCGAGTATTTCTGCTATCGGGCCCGTAACAGGAGCGTCTCAGGAACATAAAAGCACCATTACTTTGACATGGCAAAAAAATCGCCGGAGTTGGCCTTTAACGTGCACCTAAATCTAAGCACACGGGCCTCAAATATTTTCGCCTCCATCGAAAATGCAGCCGCCGCGGCCGGGATTCGATCCCGCGATAAATTGCAAGCCATCCCCCCGTTTTGTTTTTTACATTGTTGGTGTGCTCACGAAGCCTGTCGTTTATGCAAAGACCCGTTTGTACTACGTAGGGACGGCTGCATGTTAACGGAATTTCATATACAAGGAATTTCATTTCAAGGAATTTGTCGACAGTGTGCGCTCCGTGTGCGTCTTTTTGTGTTCCCTGTGTACGTCTTTCACGCGCAACAATTTACGAGGATGCTTGCCATGCGTGTGTCCAATGACCACAAAAATTGGGACTTTGCCATTTGTTACGTCAGGTGTATAAGTCATCGGGTATGCACCTTTCTTCTTGCTCTACGCTCGCCATCACCAAACATTTGTCGACACTATGCAGTAAAACCTCGGTGATACGATCACGGCTCGTACGAATTTCGCGGTGATACGAATTTTTCCGTGGTCCCGGCCAAGGCCCATTAGCGTGCAATGTATTGGAGTACGGTTGTTGCGAACCGATTTGCACCCCGCGACGTTTGATACGAACGTACAGCCTCCAGCATTTTTAATAATATCGCGCGAGCGTCCACCGCACGCAGTATCAGCGCCTTACAACGGCGATAATCTGCGAGACCGGCAACAGTACGCGCATGCGCACAAAGCAGCGCTAACGCAAGCGTCGTCTGCCACGCTGTTCCTTTCAGGACGATGCACGCCCTACCACAATGACTGTATTAGTCTCCTTAGATAAAAAAAGGAAAACAAAAGCGGTGTGAACAAAGCCATGCGCACAACTTAAACCGTGATCTACCGATTCATGTTCTCTTGATCTTTCCTGTGATTGCATTCAAAGAAACTGCTCAAAGTTGATGCGCAGGGAAATTTGAATAAAAAAAAAGTAATACACAAGAACGATGAACACAAGAACACAAGAACGATTCCACCTAAAGAAGGTGCTAGTATTGGCAGCAGCGCATGCTGTTGAACGCAAACGTGGAAATAAAAAAAAAGCAAAACGTTCGTGACGTTTCTATCTGCGATTGTGCGCACTCCGGGCGCCTTTAACAAAGAAAGGGAGTGTTTCATCCTGAAAGGAACAGCCTGGCAGGCGACGCTTGCGCTAGCGCTGCTTCGTGCGCCTGCGCGTACTGCTGCCAGTCTCGCAGATTATCTCCGTTGTAAGGCGCTGATACTGCGTGCGGCCGAGGCTCGCGCGATATTATTAATAATGCTGGAGGCTGTACGCTAGCGCAGGTACGAACAGGTGCGGCCCGCGCTGTCGAGGAAGCCGCGGTAGTCACGCGCGGGCGCGGGCATGCGCGCTTCGCGACCATCAACGTTGCGTCGTTGCCTGCGAGATAGTCCGAGCGAATATTGGAGGCCTTTAGACGCCTTCGCGTTTAGGTTACAGATGACGTTGACGTCGCGCTTTTTTTTTTCGACGCGTTGACGCGTGCTCTTATGCTCGAGGCAGCAGCGTCTTTGTACTGTGTTAACACGTGCCTGCCACGTCGATGCAAGCCATATCCCCGCAATCAGACGTTCTATGAAACAAGACTGAGGCTTGGGCTGCGGGTCTGCCATGAAATTAAAGGTGGACGAAGACCCCAAGACACGAAGCGGACGGTCTTGGCGAAGGAGCTTGGCCTCCATCTATCGTGTGCAAAGCGCATCTTAAGTCACTTTCGCCGCAGTACTTTGTTGTCATGCAGAAAGGAACTAGGAAGCGGCTACTAGCAGTCACGGGGCACAACACATCTGGTTCATTAATGACAGATGCGCGTATGCACCTTATATACGAGTACAAGTATGATAGTTCTCGTTTAAAATCTTTACTGGCAATCATTCAGAGCGGTTCGTGACGTCGCTGCGGCCCTGAGAAACACTGAATCAAAACGTATGCCAACTTCTTTTTTTTTTCGCATACTAATTTTCCATGTTTGCTGGTGATACGAATTTCGGATGATATGAATATTTTTGTCAACCCCGTGAGATTCGTATCACCGAGGTTTCACTGTACTTCCCTGGTCTCCACACGAAGATTTACTCAGTTGCCTGGACTTTGTGTCGCACTGAGGAAGCTCGTCGATTGGCTCGCCTCAGGACTATTTCGTGACAAGACCGAGCCAAAACTCGTTATGACGCTCGATACAGCCTGCCATATTTTGGCCTGGAGGCTTTGTTTTGCTTTGGACGCTTGTGCGAAAAAATTGGGGGGCGCTTAAGCTTCACTTTAGGAGTTGAACGCGAAAGCTATATCCAGCCTTATCCTCATGGCGCCCTGTTTTGCTTGTCATTATGTTCAGTCGCCCAGCCAGCCACACGAACACACACACGCACAGGCGCACACACGACACGCATATAGTAAAGGTTTCCGCCCTATTCAACAGCACTCTTATGACAACAGTGAACCCACTACGTCTGTGTAAGCGAATGCGCGCACTAATGTGTATACGCCCTTTGTAATGGGTGGCGTGCTTCAAACAGTAATTACGCGCGTGCTACTTTTTCGATGTTGCGATGCACCCACAACGTGCTCGTAAGGGAATACGCGCAGTAATGCGTGTGCCTTTGTAATGGGTGGCCGGCTTCAAACCACCAACTCGTTATGGAAGTCACATGGTGTGACACCCGATTGCAATGTATGCTTGTACGTAGGGCGGTGCGAATAGTGAATTTCGGAACCGAATCGAATACGAATCGAATAGTGATGACACCGAATCCAATACTCTTCGAATAGTTTTCGAATAGTACGGCAACCATTCTCAAAACGGTCCTAGAACTCCACAACATTTTTTTTTAAAGAAATATTCACAAACTTTCACCAAAGAGCATTAGGCTTACTTTTAAGAGACTCCAAATACCACAGTTAAGAAAACTGAGGTAAGCTCATATGCAGCAGCGACCAGAGCCTTCGACTGTAGGTTGAAATATAGCAGCGACTGCAGATGCTTTGTCGCCTGCTTTTAAATGAAACGGAGACATCAAATGTAAACAATTTTGAACCGAACACCATGCATACGGTAAGGCTGTAATGAAACGCATAAACCTGTCATCGCAACATGGTCCTCGCCACTGAAGGCATGTAGACATCGGTGTTGAAAGCTGTATCTGTAAGAAAATTTACGCGAACACAACCCTTGCTTCTGCTGTTATTCCTGAAGCTGAATGGTGGTACACCTTCACTTATTGCAAGATAAGACAGGAACTGATTAATGCGATGCAGATGCAGCGTAGTAAAAAGTGAGTCAATGTGGAGCTTTCATAGGAAAACAGACAAAAAGAATGCCTTCTTCCGGTAATCAATATAGCGTCGGTAGTCTCGTAAAAGCTGGGGCTGCATGCGTACTGGTAATTTAGTGATTAAAAAAAAGAGAAATGGCTTTTAACTGTTCCAAAGTTTTATTGTTCTGGGGTTTTCCCGTCGGCGCTGATTATTCGAGAACTATTCGAAAAATGTTCGGTATTTCGAGCACCGAATCGAATAGAATGCTATTCGAAATTTTCGAATATTCGCACACGCCTACTTGTACGCCTTTGTACTGCGATAATACATCTCGTACTGTGACACCTGTACACAGGACGCCTATGTTTGTGAAGCATGAAGATTAATTCAGTGCAGTTCCAAGCAACGGCGTAGCTCTCCGGTAGAGCACCTGCTTTCCACGCGGAAGGGTTGGGTTGATTCTTACTCAGACCTAAGATTCTTTATTATTTTATTTTATTTGCATCTTTCTCAATTTCTCGGTCACGTACGAGATGATGATTTTTGACTCACAACCAACGACACCGACGCCGACGACGGAATTTCTGCGAAACCAGCTCTTTAACGCTATGTACGCGTTAAAATGATTTCGCACGAAGTGTTTGTCTAGGTATGCCGGACCATACGTCATGTTGAGACGTATGAGGGACGTCACGTTCGTCATCGCCAAAGTCACCTCTGACAACCGGTGGTCACGCAAAACCCAAGCAGTGCATGTTGCCCGGCTGAAGCATTACACCATCGGGCTACGCAACTTCTCGGAGAGCTACACTACACCCGGGGAAATTGTCCCGCTGCAGGAGTTCGCTGGGGCCAAGGTAAAGAGGAGGTAGAAGGACGCGCGAGCAGCTAGCGCTGCGCTGCACTAAGCATCTCTCACTCTTCTCATCTTGTAAATAAACTTGTCAAGATCGTATTCGATCTTGATCGCGTAAGCAAATAAGATCGCGTAATCAAATAAACCCATTTCATCGTTACAATATTGTTGATTCGTGTATTCTTGGGTGACTCTTGTGTGATTATACACGATATAATGAGAACTAACAGACAATAATGCCATGGAAAGTATAGGGGATGTTTTTTATTAATAAATGTAAGCTAATTGTGAAGAAAGAAATGTGGACGAAAAGATAGCTTGCCGCGGGCAGGGACCGAACCTGCGACCTTCATTCATAGCGAGGGTCTCGTTCTGGCAGACTTGATGCTTTCAGGTAGTATGCGAGGGATTATTGGTCAGCTGCCAGCTCGTAATAAGTTCACGTGCTACGTGACGCCAACAGGCAGAAAAAGAGTGTTCCACACTCGCCGTCATGGCTACTGGTGGCGCTGACTGACGCTCCCACGTTTAAATGCACACATATACCCTGTAAGGTGGACGGGGGGATGGCCGCCGCGGTAGCTCAGTTGGTAGAGCATCGGACGCGTTATTCGAAGGTCGCAGGTTCGGTCCCTGCCCGCGGCAAGCTATCTTTTCGTCCACACTTCTTTCTTTACAATTAGCTTACATTTATTAATAAAAAAACATCCCCTATACTTTCCTTGGCATTATTGTCTGTTAGTTCTCATTAATATTGTGTATAAAAAAGAAAACGAGCCCTTGAAATTAACACTTCTTTCCTTGTGTGATTATGTGTTTTCACTTGTATAAGTTCTACTACTGCCTCCCTGCTGAGCTTCAGGTATGTAGGCTCGTCAAGCTGCCCTTGAGCAGCTTTTGTATACAACCCCTCCATTTGCGTTGTAATATGGGAAAGAAAATTGAAATACAAATTAAAAAAAATTATAACTAATGAACTAGAAGGTTGCGCGAAGTTTGTCTTCACTGCCCAGCACGTCAGTGCTTGATTCTGGCAGGGGACTCTTCTAGCATACGAAGGCAAAGGCACAGTGCCGTGTTTTCGAGTTCTCTAGTCGAATAGTTCAAATGACTGTTTTTGTGATAATTCTGCAGTGAATGGATTTGGAACTATTTCTTTCGAATATTCCGCTTTTTATTTGCATAGTCTTTGTAGCAATAAAGAGAGAGATACCAGTGGTAAGTTTTAAAGCAAGATTTTTTATTGTTTATCAGCATTGTAGGTAAGCTGTTTGGCCTGAATGGCAAAGGCGTAGCCAGGGGGGGGGGGTTGGGGGGGGGGTTCAAACACCCCCAAAACTTTTCAATTTTGCTTGCATATATATACATGCACACATACAAACACACGCACGAACATACATAATGTATGGTTGAACCACGACCTCCTCTATAAACTTCCGACCTGCTCATGCCGCCGCTCCCCGTGTCGCCAGTTTTTTTTAGTTCTCCAAACTGCCACCGCACGCCGCGGCGCCACAACTGACACCCACTATGCCCTCGCTATCGGTTGCTGCCTCCGCAGGGTCTGCTTGTTCGGCGCGTATAGTAGGCGCTCGCCTTTGCGACATTCGGAAGTTATTGCATGACATCAGTGACACGCGATAACCTCGCAGTGACTGCGCAATCAGAAGCAACGTTATAGGCAAAGGTAGCAGTACATTCCCCCAATGGTGCGCTGCTGCGTTTTCAAAGGTTTATGGTTTCTTTTTTAACTCGTACCAGCTATGTACGAAGAGTTCCCGGTGCATCATTAGGCGACATCCCGATTTTCCTATGTATAAATTTGTACGAGATACTACGAAAGCCGTCATTTCTGATCGAAGAACGGGGTGTCGAGCGCTCTTTCAGCATGATAGCGACGAATTGCAAAACAAATATATCGCAGACCTAAACTGACAACGCGTTAAAGTAGCGTCGAAGATGAATATGCAGAAGACAAAATAATACTACATGTCCAGCGAAAGAGTGTTCGCGACAGACAACTCGATACGAGAATCTGTAGAAGAGTACTCTAGGTCAAGTACACCGGAGAGCCTACTCATGTCTAGCAGATATACCAAAGAATGAGAATGGGTGCATTCTTAACCCATGGCTGACACTACCACTGTCACAGAATGGGAAAGTGTACATTAACTATTCGAGTTTGCCAGTTCTAACATGCAATGAAGAAACTTGGAGAGTGACAATGAATACTACAGAAGTTAACAACCACGCATGCCATGGAACGAAAATGATAGGAGCAAAACCAGGGCTAGGCAGCAAGAGTATTTCACTAGTATTTTAGAGATACTTTTGGGTATCTGTATCTCTGTATCGAGATTGATTTGCAAAATGGTATTTGTATCTCAGTAGTGAAATATACTTCTACGATGTACGTATCGATCATATATATCGCGATACAGTGCAGGACACGGGTACCATATATCGTTACCCTTTTTTTTTTTTTTTGTCGGAACTGAACTCAATGTGTTCAAAAGGGGAAAGGAAGACTTTTTTTTGTCCTAATCCAAGCAACAAGGCCATGGGCGTCCGGAGGGTGGTGCAAGGGGGGGCATCTGCCCCCCCTTGGAATTTTGGATAATAATTTTCTATGCAGTAGCACTAAGCTACACAGCTTGATTAGCACACTCCAGTCCCGCATATCCGCGTGTAACATCATTCAGGATTACCGGCCAACTTTGCACGTTAATACTGCTATAGACTAATCTTGCCGGTCATGTCATGGCAATGAAACAAAAGCTACCTATGCTGTATGCCCCCCTCCCCCTCCCCCACCCTCTGCTGATGCACCCCCCTGGAAAAAGTTTTGCGGACGCCCTTGAACAAGGCACGTCGCCGGTCTGTGACACAGTGCGGGCGGCGAAGGGTTCCCCACGCGTGCAGAATGGCCCATCTGATAAACCGTCCGACGCCGCTGACGGCACAATTGCGGAAGCAGTTATTGCCATCCAGTGCCGATTAAAGTATACTGTCTCTCGCGGCAGGTGTCGCACCGCAATTTTTTTTTTTTTTAGGGTTCTAATTCTAAGCCATTTCGCGAGTTTTGTGTTGAGGTTTAACCGATGCTGTCTAAATTACAGCCTATTTGAGTATAGCTGCTGTTATAAAGTGCAATTAACGCACGAACATTTTCAGCAAAACAGATCTGATGTCTAGAATAAATGTCTACTCTAGTATTTGCATTCTTGTATCTGTATTCCCGGTATACTTTTTTTCGTCTTTTTGCGAAAGCATTTCGGAAATATCCCGTTATGTCAAAAACACATATGTATCTCAGAACCTGTGCTTGAGGCTCCCAGCACATGTATTTCGATATCTGTGTTTAGGAATACTTTTCTGTGAATCTCTGCCCAGCCCTGAGTAAAACTAAAATATAGGGAGACAGGAGAGTAGATAAAAAAAAATATGTGTAACTGATATACTAGTTGATATTCGGGCGACCGCTTGCGTCGAATACAGTGTTTCGTAGTCCTGCAGAAACTCGGCTTTAAGATGAACCCACCATCAGCCCTTGGACGAATTATTTTTGCACATACAGCTATAGAGAACGATAAGGCACCATTGCACGAAATAACGCCAGGAATATAAGGACTGCATTCTGCAGGACATTCTTTGTATATTATGTTTGATTTCTTTGTTGCCTACACGTTCCCGCTGCTCGCGCGTAGACGGATACATAATGCAAAGGCCTTCGCGCGCTTAGATTTTGGGTCGGGTGGTCAACATTATTTAGGAGCCCTCCACCTACGGTGCTTCGCATAGCCAGAGTGTTGCTTTGAGACGGTAAAACTCTGTGAATCAGTCAGTCTAGACGCTAGAAACTCGAAAAAAGACGATAATTACGCGCTCACTAGTGCGCCAGCAACCCAAGACCAGCGTGCGCTCAATGTAAACGAAGCCGCCGCATCGTCTGCTATGGGGGTAAGTGCTGGCGGCACCTGGCGGCACTTTCGGTCCCTATCCGCAAGCTTTCAGGACCGCGCGCCGCCGTAGGGGGAGCGCCGATGAGCAGGTCGTAAGTTTATAGAGGAGGTCGTGGGTTGAACCCCCCACCCCCCCGAAAAAAAATTCCGGCTACGCCCCTGCTGAATGGCAATTGTTCTGCGTGTCTAGGTGGCAGACCCATTTGAAGTTTGAAGTTTGAAGTTTATTTATTTCATTATTTTTGTGGTACATGTATTTACACTCCAGTGTTCACATACTGGAGAATATTGTAAATTGTGCAGAATGCTCTCGGCCACATCAAGCTCCTTCTGCTTCAGAGTGTTCACATTTCTGTGGATCATGGAAGTGTGCCTGTTGTTCGACGTAGAAGTGGTGTTGATTTTATCCTGGTTCCGCCAAAAGGCAGCTCATAGTTGATCAGCTTCCGCACAAGCACCGCAAATCATGAACTGTGGCTCGCTCTTTCAGGTACTCCTGAACAAAAGGCCTTGGTGCTTGGCGGTGAAGCCTGCGTATGGGGCGAGTTCGTAGACAGCACTAACCTCATCAGCAGGACATGGTAAGTTTTGCTCAGCCATTTCTTTTTATTTCCGCCTATGGCTGTGACCTATGAAATACACCTGAAATTCCCTCAGCAGAAATTATCACAAGATGGTACCCTAAATAAGTAGTGCTGCGACGTTGACAGAGTCATTTGGCATGCGAACTCCAACAAAAGCAAAAGTGAGAAAGTTCTTGAAGAAACAGCCACAATACGATGAAAACCCGGCAAAACGCTGCATCTGCAAAAACAACCTGAAAAATGCGCAGGCAAAACTGGAAAGCACCCAAAGGAAGCGTTGGCTTTCAACTAGTGTACATGGTGGAATAGTAAGCGATTATAGTAAAACGTTGACATTAACCCTTTGACGTACACGGGACGCATGCCCCCATAACTAAATCCAGCAGGGGCGTAGCCAGGATTGGTTGACACCCCCCCGAAATTTTTCAATTTTGCATGTGTATATACACGCACACATACAAACGCCCGCACGAACATACATAATTCATGGTTGAAGCCTCCCCACCGAAAAAAAATTCTGGCTACGCCCCTGAAATCCGGTGTTCCTAAAGTACTGCCTCGTCGATGAGCGCTTGTACACTAGACTCGTTTAAGCTTGCTTTACGAGAAAATTGTATTTACGTCAGGATTACTGCCCCAGAAATCCAACCGGAAGGGCAGTTTGTGACGCCGGAAGGCTGCACTTTTCGCCCGACAAAGTAGGTGCAATTTCTTTAACTTGCGGTGCGCTTTCAGCAAGAAACTCAGAGCAGCAGTTTTGATAGGTTTCATAATAACCGCGGCACCATAAAAGTAGTTCAATCAGCTCGTGTCTTACTTTAGTTCGCGAAAAACTGGCTTGGGACACATGTGTCCCGATGTACCGTGAGGGAACTTCTATTCTACTTTGAATGTGCTGAGTGAACGCAGGAGGTGGTGGAGTCCTGTGTTCGAAAATATCCAGAGAAAAAAAAATGCGTGATATTCTTGTTTTTTTTCTTTGTGCATCCGTGAGGTAGCCTTCGTATTTTGCCTAACCTCAGCATTTTCAACCAAACAAGCATAACCCCGTCTTCAGCCTCGCAGGAGGATGGCTGGAAAGCAGCGTAAATTTGTGATGTCAGAGTAAGAAATCTACGAAATCTTGTTTGCCGATGACAGCGACGATAAAATTGCGTTAACGCAGGAGGCAGAAACTCCCATGGGATGCGCCCTGGCATGCTGATACGCTGCGGCAGTGCCGCTTCTACCGCTTGCGACTGCCGGATATCTAAACATAATTAATTCACAAACAAAACTGTCGTTTCATGACGTCACTGGTGAGGTCAGCAAGTAGAAAGAAAGGGCGTGAAAGCGAGAGAAGGAGGGTTGCCGTGGAAGCTGTCCTTTCCCACTTCGCATGCAAGCGGAATCTGTTCATGCCCACTTGCAGGTCCGTTGGCCGCACGGGCGATGCGTCCATTCGTTAAATTTAGATAACCATTTTTTTTAAATTTCGTCCGTGTGTTGTGCAGACCTGTGCGCCGGTCGCAAATTCACCGGCGGCGGCACGCCGGTGTTTGTACCTCCGGCGGCGGCGCGTGAACGGCGCGGGGTTCATCGGATCGGCGGCGGCGTGGCGCGGGTAAAGGGGGGGGGGGGGGTGGGGGGAGGGAGGGTACATTGAAGAGTTCGTGCAGGGAGAAATTTGTCCCTTGCATTGTTGAAAAAGTCTGTTTCACCGAAAAGGCGAAGCAGTGATTGCGATAGCAACATGTCGTAATGCAGGGGTGAGACAGCTGAAACTGGATTGGGAGCAGTCTTTGGAGCAGAAGAATCTTGACTTGGAGCAGTTAGCGGCATTTAAGATGTCGTCCTAGGAGCTTGAAAAAACAAACCTATAGCAATACGGGGCAACGAGTACATATTTTAATTGGCTTAGACACATAACACTGATACCGCCTTTGGCGCCCGTGTAACAAACTTATCTTGACGCGCGCAACCACAGTATCAACACTGCCCGCGTTGGCCTGTTCTCTTTTCTTTAATATCGAAATCGGTCGCCGTTGATATCGAACTACAGATAATACATAAACTTGCAACCCGCCGTTGCGCGCAGCTCCGCGAGTAAAGCGCCCGCCGACCATACACTGCATGCTTCAGGCACCGTGCACCGTAAGCAATATGTTCACGAACGAAGCACCGGATGTAAAGAGGCCTCTTTTATTTTTTGCAAAGCAAAAAAGGTGCCATACCAGTCGCACAGCGAAACGGCCGTCGACCGATACATTGGTCGTAAAGTTAAGCCTAAATGCTCGTGGAGCCCACAGCCGGCACGAAGCGACGCCTCTTGCGCGTATCAAAGCGCTCGTTGCGCGTTTTGATTACAAGATCGACATAAAGCAGTGGCAAATCACCGTGTATGAAAACTGTGCCACATGAACGCCGACGCGCCATGAGCCATGAATAAAGCGCCGAGGTGCCTGTTAATGTCGTTTGTATTGGTTTGAGCGCTCACGAGCATGAATTACCAGCGCTGCGCGCGTTAAGTTTCATGGCGTTGTTGGGTAACAGGTGTCTCAGCTTGCGACTTCTTCTGCGCAGAGCTGATAGACGGAGCGATAGTTCAGGCAAATTTATATACATATATACAGAGGCTTTACATATTCGGCGCTGGGGCCGACAGCTTATTGGGCTCGCACAGCGGTGCGACGACGACCCGGGATTTCTTCGTTCGCTGTCTCGCTCTTTCGCTGTCTCCGCGCAGCTTGGTTCTTTTATAGGCCTGGGCGATCGCTTGCATCAGCCAGGAGCTCGAAGCCTTCAATCAGGAACCGCCGTTGGTCGCTGGCTCGAACCGGATCCGCGGATGAGAGGGCTTGCCGCACGTTGCGGGAGAGATATCCTTCGGTTGCGTCAGACGCAGCGCCGGAGTTGCCGGGGATTGCGTAAGGCTACCGCTTCGTTGCATCAGCTGGTGTTGACGCTGGTTGCGTCAGACGAATCGCCGGAGTTACCGGGGATTGCGTAATACTCCCGCCTCCTTGCATCAGCGGGTGTTGACGCTGGTTGCGTCAGACGTTTTACCAGCTTGAATGCCTTGTCGAAGCAAGGAAGTTTGGGTTGGGAACCCTGGCATAACAGCGTGCACTAGAAAACGAGTGTTTAGTGCTGCTACCACGTGGGTCTCTCGCTACCCGCAGACACCCGACGTGCAGTGCGACGTGCGATGGCTTTGTTAAATGCAAATTCGCTTGTCTAAAATAAATAATTTTTTTGCTAAGGGGGGCAAAATGGCAGTGGGTTGCATTCGTTCTGGCAGCTCGCGGAACACTAAGATGTCCTTCACGGAAACCAGCTTGAGATACCATATGCGCTCGAGCATCGTGGAGACGCGTCGCATGCAGGAAGCTAGTTGACGCCACGTTGACGCCACAAGGTGCTCGCCGACGGCAAACGCGCGCGTAGATAACCCCACGCAGCAGCTTCGACACCAAAACCGCAGCGACCGGAGGAACACGCTACGCACAACAAAGAATCTGAGAGTCAAGCTCGCTACGCATGCCACTGGGTAGTTTTCACTAAGCGCGAGTAGCGCCAGAACGCACAGCCTATTGGCCGCGAGATCGAGCGAAGTAGCCACCTGGCGGCTACTGGCTGCAGCGCGCCTAGTGTGGATTGCTCCTTGCGTCGTCTGCTAGCCACGTCGCGTTTGCATGTGCGTGTACGTCCTGCACGTTCTCAAAGGGCGGTTTGTTCTGTTATGTTAGCGCGAGTTTAACTGCTCGTACGTATACCTAACATGGTGTACAGAAGCAAATGGGCTTGCTCGGCTGCATGCGCATTATAATAAGATCAGTGAGAGCTGTGTATTGGTGTTTGTCACATGCAAGAGGTGACAGGAAAATGTAAGAGAAGAAGAGGAAGACATCAAGCGTAGAGTGACGTATAACTGCACGACTAGAAGAAGAGGAAAACGAAGCGGGACATATAAAACGTGGGCTTGGAAAGCTGGGGACGAGCGTCGCCGGCCTGTGTTCCGGGTGCTCCGGCTCTTCCTCGTGCTACGGCATCGCACCGGGGCCACTGCCTGTTCGAGGACACGTCCACGGACCTGGGACTACCAGCAACGCCCAGGACGCGCCATCGGCTTGTGCACCGAGCGCACCGGCCTACGGCACCGCTCCGTAGGCTCCGACCGAGCCAGATTCTCCTCCCGGGAGACGCTGGCCATCTCCAGGACCTGCGACGCCCAGGTCACTGAACCCGGTGCTGCCCACCCTCGTCTACAACGCCAGTCCGCATTCGGCCACGGTTAAAGCCTGGGACATCGACTGGGACGCCTACTTCAACGCTTGCGCCCCCCGCAACGCCTCGACTCTTCCAACGGGACAGAACGCCGTGAGTGGCGTAAGCGATGAACGCCTCGTAATTTTAGTTGTTTGATTTTCTCACTCAATTGTTCTTTGAGCAATAACTGTGTTTAGCGCTAGTTTATTCTTTGTGTGTTCCTTTCTAATGTTTGCAGTGGGTTTGGATAACTACGCGTGTTTTTCTTTTTTTGTGTGTGTGTAATTATAATAGTTGTGTGTAACGCTCTCGCCTCGTCCGTTCTTTCTGGCCAGCTGTTGTCCGAAGATCCGTGACAGTGTTGTACCCTTCGTTCGCCAGAATCATTTCAGTTTTCGTGCCGCTTCCTGGTTCAAGCACATCCTAAAGTGCGGTTGGTATAGTCCCAAACATGAGGAGCATTAAACAGTGTGTGAAGGCACCGTTTCAGCGACTCGTTGGTAAACAAAAGCGATGATCTAGGCCATGCACTTTCGCGTTGTTGTTAGGTGTATAACTGCGGCACTGTAGTTCATCGGTTACGCGATGAGCTTTAGTTGTGCTCAAGATGTCCTTTTATTGTACGGTTGTGATCCCGCTACAGCGAAGTATTTCTATCAAGTGAAGTCTGATACTTCGGTACTCAAACTGTCCCCTAAAAACCAGACAAAGGAATGACACGGCAGTGACAAAACGGAGTTGCCGCGCGCATTGTTAACGTGGGACGAAATTTATGCGGAACCACCCGTGTGCTTAGATTTAGATACGCTTTGAAGAACCCAACTGTTCAAAATCAATCTCGACGGCGTGCCTCACATTTCTGTCGTATAATTTCACGCAAAGCCTCATCCTTTTTTTACATTATCTTGAGCGTTTAAGTGGAGTTGTTATAAAAAGGTGGAAGGCAGCGGACATTAGTTTGAAAAAAAGGCACTTATTCAATAAAATAACCGGACCTTTGTTGCATCACTTTCGTGCACGTAATCAATCGATGAAAGCTCTGTGCATAACTCCTGCCTGTTTTTATTCTGTTACTGGAGCAAGAACAAGTGCGTACGCGTTGAACGTCTCCGTGACGCTAAACCGCTGTCCATCACGAAGCTTTCCTGACCAAACTTATCAACTGTCCTACATTTCATGGAGAACTGAACAATAGAAAAATATGCGTATGCGTATTCGCGCGAACAGTGCTATTGAACTCATTGCACAGGAATGTGGGTTGGCATACAAATGAACAAGAAGTAAACACTTAAGTAGTTCAGTCGTGCTACAGCAGTGCGTAGTACACATAACAGAAGCTAAAAACGTACAGAGAAAACAAAAAAACATGGCTGATCCCTCCGTCATAGAAATCGGTATAGCACGCAAGTGAAACGTTTCTTCACAGAAGTAGTGCTTATTGTGTAGTGATATATGAGAGCTTGTACAATGTCTATTCGTGTTTGGCAGCTGTAGCACCGTTTGACGTGGATGCACCCATGTTGACAGCATGTCTCTATCGCGACGACTAACGCCCATAATCATGATTAAACCGTTGTGGTAGCTGACGATGTGAACATATATTTGGACACAGCGAATCGTGAATCCCGCGTAAGGATGATATCAACAAGCTCATAATCAACACTGGTACCCGGTATGCACTTCTTCAAAGCGTCGTCAATTAAGGAGAGAAACGGCACGGTGTGCGCTTTCTAGTAATACGTAGCCGACGCTTGTGCTCATGCATACATAACACACACTGCGCTTCAGCAACACGGGAGGTAGAGGTTCGTAGCCCGAGCCGCAAACGCGTGCGTCCCGCTGGCCTCTGTCTCGTAGGCGCTGCTCTCGCTCCACTAAGGCACGACATTCGCCCGTCGAAATCGCGTCCTTTCTGCAACGCATATTGCAGCAGTTTTGTTAGTCGGTGCTCTCGCAATTGAAGCAGTCGGAGGCGGAGAAATCCCGTTGGTGCACGTGGAAGCTGCACTACTCCGATCAGCCGACGCACGCTGACACGAAGACAAAGGCAAAGAACGTAACTGCGTCAAGGGTGCCTCAGCGACGCCAGAGCGGCCAGTATACCTCTCTCGTATCGAGACGATTTAACCATGACCTCCGATATCGTGTGCAATCTCGGAGTAAGCGCTAGTAAGCGTCGATCGTGAAGACTTCTTTTAACATCTCACAGACGGCGGCACCGCCGCGCTTAGAGCACTGCACGGGCCGTGATTTTCGGCCCGGGCCCTGCCCAGGCCGGAACTCGTTCAAGTTTACCCGCCCGAGCCCGGCCCGGTGATTCAATACGCGACCCGAGCCCGGCCCGAACCCGAAAAGAAATTTCGCGTACCCGGCCCGGCCCGGCCCGATGGCAGATCAGGCCCGACAGAGGCCCGAGCCAATAATATACGTGTTGTTGCCAGAACAGAGAATATACAACAAAGTGTTTTAAGCAGCAAATATCTACGCTTTGCTGGCGAATATTTCGCTAACAATTCTGCTTTAAGCTACGGTAATTTCGTGTAAAAACGGGCTCACGGTGTTAAGATTTGAGTGGACATACTGGGCACAATGAACGTTTATTTCGGCAATGGTATGCTATAATTTTTTCTTCTTTTTTTGCCAATGCAATGGGGATCATCAAGAGCGTTTTGTAGCAGATATTGCAGCAAGGAAAGTGATTTGCAACATGAGTTCAGTTTCGATAGGAAGTGCAATAAAAACAGGAGACAGAGAACGAAACGCTCTCGTTGCGTTCTTACTGAAACTTAAAGCATGCTCTAACGACAAAGCCAATTATGCACCCTTCTGTATATGTAAAACATGTCTTCAGCATGGTAGTACCTTGCCACAGCAAGATGGAGGAAGACATTAGCCAAGTTGATTATCTTGTTGTATGTACATTAACCTAGATAAAAATTATAATAAACCGTGTGCACCACGTGTACTTTTAGAAATACGTATATGCAGCCGAAAGGACAAAAATAGTATTTGTGGTAGCATTCTTTTCATATATCGCACCACTGCTACTATATACAGTCCATAAGTCTTTTGTGGCATATTTTATACTTTATTTCTTCACGTGTTATTGTGCAAAAAATCAAGTTATCTAGAGATTCCTGCTTTAAACACGCCATCCACCGTTGTATCACATATCCTGCCACGCTAAAGTTTCTCGCACTGCATGAGCTAGCCGCAGGGGTGCACATCTGCCTTGCCAAATATGAAGGCGTCGGCAGTCGTTGTTCTTAACTTCCACCACTGGAGCAAATTTAGGATGTCTTTGCGGACCTTTGCAGAATGAACGTAGCTGTGCAGCTTATCCCTTCATTTCTATCCTTCCCGAACGCCGTGACACTCTTCAGTATCACCTATAAAACTCCTCTTTGAGGGCTTCTGCTTGCGGTTTTCAGCAGCGTATGTTATGCACGGCTTGCACCACGCTCTTCTTTTCTTGCGTATCATAATGCTCTATGCCTTCCTAACAATGTTGTACTGGTAGAAGGTGACCACTGCACTACGCGGGTAGGACTGGCAGGAGGTGGACGAAGCGATTTCGATCTATTTTTGGTGTTCGTTACAGTTCGGTAATAAAGGCGCGCATAAGCTTCTCGACGCTTACTCATTGGATGCATATGGTTCGAGGTAAAGGGACATCACCCGGCACTGAATTCGTAATTGTCTTTTTCAAGCCTGATATTTCGTCAAGCGAATATATTTTGAGTCACGCCTTATGCTGTTTGAACCTATGCTATTGCTGCACATTCCAACGGTTTTGTGGCAGTGTCATGTAACTCTCACACTATACCTGTTGTGGGGAACCGTGGATAATCACCAGGTCACCACCCTCGCCCATGTCAGCACCGGCGGTGACAAGGCACAGCAGCGAGGGCCACTGCGCATGCGCCCGGATAGAGACAAGCTTTATAAGCGGGCACGGCGAACGGTCAGGGTGGAGTTGCCAGTGAACTGTGGTCAGGTGTGCGTGTGTGCGCGGCGTGCGGTCCGCCGGGGCCAAGGTTAACGGCACAGGCACGGAAGTGTTCGGGATGTTTGCGTTTATGTACTCTCATTTGTTGTCTTAACAGTTTTAAAGCTTGTTTAATAAATGGTTTTCGAGTTACCCAGCGTTGACGAGCGGCCCATTTCATTGGAGTAGACGGCGAACCCCACACTGTATAGCGCAGGGGACCCAAACACGCGGCCCGTGGCCCCTCCCTCAAGGCTCACGGCACGCACATGACTGTCTTCGTCCCAATTTTTCATTTTCTTTATAAGTATGTTCTTAAGCTACGCAGGCATGACAGGTCTAAAGCTTTTTTGTCGTGCGGCATCCCCTGCAACCACCATGTGTTGATACCTAACCGTGAAACAAAACTCTATATTTCAAAATCGGCGTCCTGATTTTAGTCATGTTGAAGATAGGTATCGATATGTTGTTGGAATCCTGCCGCCAAATACACTTCAGAAACGACCCATATGTGACATATGGGAAAGCTCTTCGTTTAAATGGCAACGTTGGCTGACATTTGGTACGACCTAGCCCATCTACACCCCCCCCCCCCCCCGCGCTTTTAGCTGTGTTACTGTCCTGGCGCTTGCGGGAGTAAATTTTCCTGAATGCGGCCCGTTAGCTTAGGTGGGTTTGAGACCCCTGATATAGCGGAAAAAGGCGAAAGTTCAAATGTTACCAAATTGGGCACACCAAGCAGGCTGTGCACGTCCATCTCGCGTCACATGACCACTGGGGGCCGTGACGAAGCCACGGAAAAAGAATGTCTATGTATAGGAATTGTACGTAACGAGACTCCATGCAGTCCTTTCGTTTTAGTGGAGGGCTGGAAACTTCAAAAACGTTTCCTCCCTTTGGAGCTCTATTAAGATCGCTCTTGCGATAAGTTACAGGTATATATTTATTATATTACATTTATTACTGCGATTACAGAATGACATTTCGGATATGAAATCATAACGAATGCAAATAAAGCACAGAATAACGACATCTGAACTATATAAGCGCCTCGTATTTCTAGTTTTAGCTCGCCCGTTTAAGATAAATCAAGTAGCCCCATATGCAAGGAGCAAAAGAAGTTCAGTACTTGTCTCTAATGAAATTTCTCTAAATAGCTTGCCCCACATAAAAAAAGCGTTTATTTCTAGAGAAACTCTGAAACATATATGTATGTATGCACAACGTATGTGGAACAAACATGAAGGGGCACTAGAAAGAAAAACAATTTCTTTATTATCAATAAATTACTCTTCAGCGATTCCTAAATCAACACGCTCGCCGGGGCAAGACTCTCGGTAAGTGAGTAAACGCGCAAAAAGGTAAATGCGGGTGCCGACGCCCCCTTTAAGTTCGCGCAGCAGACACCGTGACATCTTAGATTCTGACGGCGTCTAATGGGGCCTACGTAGTTCCTACAGGCCCGTAGCCAGGAATTTTTTTCGGGGGGGGGGGGGGGCACTTGATGAAAACTTTGACTACTTGAAAACTTTGACTACTTGGCCTGAGTTCCTGATAACTAAAAATGAAGTACATTGACCTCTGAGGGGGCCATAGACTTACCATGCCAAGTTCCAGGAAATTTTATAGAGCGAATGTCCCCAAATACGACAAATACTGTTTGAAATCCGTGGCGTCACGCTCGGAGGTTTCGGCGCGAAATTTAAAAAATGCAATTTTGACCATGATTTTCTCGTCTGATAATAAACTTATGATGGTGAAATGAATTACATTCGAGTTCTTAGACTTCACTTTGTCAGTCTAAACCGATTCAGTGCTTCACTATAGTGTCCATTTAAGAACCCAGCAAAGCCCAGGCCCGGCCCGACCCGAGCCCGCCACCTCAAACCCGGGCCCGGCCCTAAGCCCGGAGCTCCAGGCCCGAGCCCGGCCCGGGCCCGCTGTGAGAACTACTTTACCCGGCCCGGCCCGGGCCACGGGCCGGGCCCGGGTTTTCGGGTAGGCCCGAGCCCGTGCATTGCTCTAGCCGCGCTCCGCCCGCCGCGAAAGAGAATGTGTGAAAGATATAAGGCGCGTTCGCGCTGTGTCTAGCATCTCCCGAGTTAGCTTTGTCGGTAGGGCGTCGGGCGCTTGCCGTCGCGTCCGCAACGTCGTGGGTTCGATTCCCAGCGGGGTATCTTTTTCTTGGTTTTTCTTTCTCACCCGTTGGCGTCCATTTTATCAACGTCATATCCGTGACGGATGTACTTGGTGGACCCCGGCATAAAACACTTTCGTGTTAAAAACGTCATATAGTGCGTAAGCGCAGACTGTCATCCAGAGTGAGCATCCCTTTCATAAGCAGATTGCGCTTCTCTTACTAGTATTGGTAACGTTGGATAATCTTTGTGCATCGATTCAACAATGAAGAGCGTATATATTACCAGTAAGCTGCAATCAACGCATTTTATTCGCCGACAATCGGCTCAAACCACTCACAACGAAGCGCCGCTGTGTGCATTTGTATACGCGCCGCCAACGGCCTCTCCACACAAACGCGGCGACGGTCTGCTACCTATAGGTCGATCTCGCGGCCAATAAGCGAGTAGAAACAGCACGCTCGGGGCGAGGCAGCACACTTTTGCGGGGTCACTCATATTGACAAGAATCCTGAGGAGATTATGGCGGCACCACGGGAGCCTTCACTAGAAAAGTGCATCGAAGAAATACGCTTGGGCGCGTCTGTATGTCCTGCGAACGTCTTAGTTTCCTGGTATTCCTGGTGCTACTTGGAAAAGCATATTGTCAACTCAGCCTTTTTTCCCCATTGAAGCTGACGTGTCCGTCAAAATTCTTGCTTTCGAGGCTGTTTTGGGGCAGTCCGGCGCAATATTTGCGATTTTTATGCTTTTGGAGCAGCTTGGCGCAGAAAAACAAAATCGTATCAAAAATGCGCAATATGTGCAGCTGTCTCACCCCTGCGTAGTGTCATACGCACTAAGGCTACAGCTAACTCTTCTTGGTCCGATATCGCATAACTCCACAAAACCCTGTTGTATGGGAATACGGCCGCTGCCGGGAGAGAAGCGGTTTTCGTGCAGTTTGTCGTAGCAGCGGCCGGAGCACGAAACGAAGGTATCACAGCGCGTAGCAGGGTATACGAGCCGTTTGCTGATGTCTGCCGAGATAGCACTCGCGACCGCGCCATTATAATCAAAGTTCACAGGTGCCGCTCAAGCCACGCAGCGCCCCCTACCCTGGCGTTCTTTCATGCTCCTTCGCATAGCGAAAGACGAGTGGGGCGTTTCCTTTCTGGTTGAGGAGCAATCGACGGCAGGACTCACACGCGGGGTGATGTTATCGAATGCGCCCGCCGTGCGACGGAGATGGTCAGCTTATTCCATCTCTGCTTCAACCGTGTTCATCGCCAGCGCTCGCGAGCTTTTACTCCCGGGTACAACCTACGATGCGCGGAACGATGTTATCGATTTGGACTTTATACCGAACATGACGGCTACGGTAAAGATCTGTTCAAAGTGTCAATATAATTGTTATCGCAATAAAAAAATATACCAAAACTGTATATGCGGGCTCGCCTTTCTTCTGGGGAGCTGCATCGTCTCTACTGTAAAGAGTTCGTACGTTGGAAGAATTAAATTATCCGACGATTTTTCCGTTGGTTTCGTTCTCGCCTTCACTTCTCTTCTTGCACGCGACATCTCCTTGCCACATATTTCTTCATAAAGTACGCGTACAATGTCAGCACTAAGCGTTGAGCCTATCAGAGTTTCGCGCTTCTCGGCTACACCCTGCTATCTCCGCTTGCGCAGACCGAAACGCACAAAATGGAGCGAAATCAGTTGATTGCGCACTTTGGTCACGCGAGACAAGAAAGAACGGGTAGGCGACTCCATGTCAAAGTAGGGTGGGGGACAATCCACGACTGATATTTCTCGTATGATGAACAATCGAGAGTATGTGCCCTAATGATGTCACGTGAATCACCGTTCTGGCGTCCCGAAGTGCGCCGAAAAGACAAGAAACGCCAAGAGAGAATAACGCGCTTGATTTTGTATTTTCAGAGGCTGTTTTGGGGCCCTCTAAAAAGGCAGGGCGTGCAAACATGGACACAAGAGAGTAGTCAAGACACGACAAATGCCGCTAACAGCTGAAAAATCGTACAGCGGTGCAAACGAAGGTAGACGCAAATACTTGTCTGCGGATTCCCAGACAAGAGGCGATATCTGTAAATCAGGTGCGCGTGATGGTCTACGTGAAAGATGACTGTTCACTTTCTTGAATTCTCTCTTGTTTCCGTGTTTGCACGTAGTGTCTTTTCAAAACCAACTAGCTCAGCTACCTGTTTTAAGTTTTCCATTGCCTTTACTTCTATAATTATTTCTCGATTCACTCGAGTAAAAATTAAAAAAGTATACTGATGCATCGAGCTATATTACTTATACATATTATTTATCTATGCACAGTGTACTAGGCCCAAGTGTGCACAAATATGTTATCCAACAAGTTGCTTCGTCTCTCGTTAAGGCTGGAGGGGACCGCAGCGTTTAGGTCAGGCAATACTCGTGCGACTTCTGGAGGAGAGAAAGATACAACTTCCGGGGAGCTATTCTCAATGTGTCCATGTAAAGATGTCCACAGTCCATTTCGACACAGCGCATTCAGAGAGAGAGAGAGAGAGTGAAGAGGAAAGGCAAGGAGGTTAACCAGACGAACGTCCGGTTTGCCACCCTGCACTGGTGATAAGGAAACGGGTATTAGAAAGAGGAAAAGAGAGAGAGAAGGAGATCACTGCACGTGCAAAGGGGTACAATCAGTCACTGAGACTGGAGCTTCTCTGATCTACACGACATCACCGCTGTGACATTCCATTGGGGAATTGCGGCCTTTGAGAGGGCCGTAGGCGAGCCGTCGTATGATTACTGCAGCGCTGAAAACACTGGATCGAGAACCTCCAGCAGTTGCAGGGCAGTTCGGGCTGTCGGAGTGTTTAGCTTATTCAAAAGCATGAATAGGGTGTTCAGAAGAGAGCGAAGCATCGCAGCAATGCCCTTGTCTTTCTCGGGCAAGTCGTGGGGAACCAGCGCTGTCCTTGACTCGGTCTGTGTCTGCTGCGACCATTGGAGTCGCTGTGTGTGGATCTGTGGCTTTGGCTGTGGTCCTGGCTGCGGCTCTGGCTGCAGCTTTGGCAATGCCGGCCATGCTTAAGTGTCCATGTGCTCTGGTGCGGTCTTGTCCTCAGAAATCGACTGGGGCGTGTCTAGTCTAGGAAGCAGAGGATGAGGTGTCACCTGTGAACTGCGCTTCACAGAGTTCCTTAAACCTCTACGGCGCGAGCGCATTCAGTTTTTCGAAAACGTGTAGAGCCGTGATGTCCCTTCGCTCTTGACCACGTCGACGTACCGAATCCACCAGCCATAGAGTTTCTTACAATAATACCTAGAGGGGAATCTGGCGCTAGTGTCTACGCGGACTCCTTGAGCGGCGCTTCAACCACCATGGGAATGATGGGAAGTACAGGCTTCGGATTTCCTTCGGATGGATTAGGTTCTTGAGATTCGCGACGCTTGTTTGCCGAATGTAAAAGAAAGCGATATGAAGTTATTTCCAATTAAAACTTGCTTCATTCTTTTGTATGTAAAACTTATTGCAAAACGTTTGCGCGACCGTGAGATAGAAGTGAAACCGGGACAAATTTGACCACCAGGGTGTGCATTGCTCTGCAATTGTGATCCAGATTTGGCATCACAATATAATGAATGATTTTCTTTACAACACTTAAAACAAACGCGCTTGCTTTTCCCTCGAAAGTACGCATTATCTGTTTATGGAAATAACAGTACTGTATTGAGTGAGAAACATTGAACGTATCGTTCGCTGCGATGCCAGGTGCGCCAGTCCAAGTTGTCTGCCTCCAACGCATCTCTCGTTTTGTTCTGAAATCGAGTCAGAGGAGCGTGACGGTGCGTCTATTTAGCTTCGCCGTCGTTTTGCAGCCGATTTGAACGAGTTTTGGCAAGACGCGCTTATAAAAAAACCTGAACTCTATGCAATTTCCTGCACTGGCATGGGACGCTACATCTATGCGCAGCGGTGAGTGCACGACGCTTCACTAAAACTGACATATACAACCTGTAAAGCTGCAACGAAACAGCAAATCAAGAGATCTAGCGGTCTTCAGCCTCTTTGAACAACAAAGGCGCTGCTTGAGTGCTTTGAAACGCACCCGACTACCCACGACTCGCGAAGAACGAAACTATAACTGTAGAGAAAGATTCGTAGACAGTTCGCTAGCTAACGCTATCCAGTCCGAAGCCTGCACTTCCAATCATTCCCATGGTGGTTGAACGATCGCAGCGCCAGTTTCCTCTCTAGGTTATTGTATGAAACTCTATGCCACCAGCACATTCCCATCGTAAGGAGAATGCGAACGAACTGTACAGAAACAGGAACTTCTCAAGTCTGAACTTGCATATGAATGCGTCCCAGATGTTTGAGAAAGATGCTGCGAATGCATACCAACCTTCACAGGTGCGTTAGACTGGCGGCCGCATTAAACATATTTCGATGGCTAACGCGATCAGGAGTTTATGCACGGCCTCCGAGATGTGCGCCCAAAAGCGGATCTCTGGGGACTCAGTCCGTTGCGTTCAGGCGCATTCCGTCCCTCTAATTTCTGTCGAGAGTTGTGAAAGCTTCGTGACGTCAAAATGAGGTAGCGCAAGAGAAACTGGAAAAAGGGCGTGCGCTGCTCGCTGAACTCCAGCCAATCAGCGGCAGCCGAAATGGACAGTCCATTAGGGGTACACATTGAGAACTCCCCAGCCATAAAAAATGAAACAGAAGCATGCTGGGAATTGTGACCAAAGCATGGAGCACGGAGTGGCGTTGGAGGAGGTTGGCTTGTGGACGCTTGTGGACGCTTGGCGCGCGCGCTCGCCCATATTTTTCCCCATGAGCCCACCACAAAAAGGAAATGAAACGGAAGCATGATGGGAATTCTGACACGAACCCGAGGAGGTAGCGGCTTCAGAGGAGATTTACTTGTATACTCTAGGCGCGCTTTTTCTCCATGGCTGAAGCTCATTGCGTCCTTTTCATTTGTGTCGAGAGTTGTGAAAGCTTCGGAGACTCAATATGACGTTGATGAAAAGAACCGGAAACAGAGGCCACGCTGCTCGCCAAGCTCCCGCCAATCAGCGGCGGCTAAAATGGACTGTCCATTACATGGATACATCGAGAAGAGCTCACCTGCCGAAGCGGTGTATTAAGTGCGAAGCATTTCTTAGCGAACCTCAGGCACTTTGGGCGTTTCTATCTACGTATCTATCTATCTATCTAGCCGCCTACGACTGGGCGCTCTCCCGGTCGTCACCATAGGTTGTAATATACCAAAATTTGCATAGCATAGCATAAGTGTATGACGAACACGATTTACTAGTGGTGACATGAATAACGCAAAATAGGCCTCAAACGCTCAAGTTTGCGCAGCACCGTCCCCCGCCCTAGCGGAGAGAGGGGCAAGCTCCGGTAGCTCGGACGGGTCGCGCTTGCTTGCTTTTCCAATTGCGCGCGCGGAGTACGCGCTCCCCGGGGCTTTTATCTCGCATTTTTCACGCTATGGGTGCCGGTCGTTCATCGTACTGGAAAGCAGGCACGCAGTCCTGCTGCATTGTGAACTGTCACAAAAGTTTAAAAATGACGAAGAGCCGAAAACTGCCCGTCAAGTTCTACCGTTTCCAATGCAAGCAGTGCGAGGAGCAGAGGCGTCAAGAGTGGATTATGGCAGTTCGCCGCGATGCTTTCGCCGTCTTGTCACCTTGAAGCAGTTTTTGTCGCACAGAGTATTACGAACTATTAACGGGGAGAAACGCGATGGCCATGCTCCTTTGAAAGAGAAGTGCATTTGTGAATCGAAGCTACAACAAATAGACAGCCGCTGTACATTTCGAGATTGCGCGCTGGCTTTCCGAGTCAACCATTTGTAATGTGACAGCAGCGAAGCATGTTGGCTCTTTGTACACATATAGGCTTTGCCGCATGTATAGAATGGGAAAAAAGTAAGAATGATAACGCTTTAACAAAATTGGCATCCTTACAGCAACATTATTCTTTTTATAAATTTCGTCATTTAGAACCTTGGATCGTTAACAAAAACAGAACTAAGTACGGTGACCAAATGCTACAGTTTTGTTTACCTACTGTTCTAAATCAATTATACAAAGAAAATGGTCTCAGTGTATCAACTCTGTCGTTAAAAAGGCTACTCGACGTATTTATGTGATTGCTTGTGCTGCCATGGGTCCATTTGTTTGTCTTTTTATATGTCTTTAACACTTCGCCTAATTTCTTCCCCTTGTTTTCATATGTTTCCACAATAACCTTGTTTATTTATTCCGACCGTGGATGTTTACTGTTTTTCTGGTTTAGTTAGTCCATTCATTATGTATATCGTGTGTTCGACCGCTGTGAAGCCGCCCAGTGTATGAGGTGGCCAGGTTCCCCTCAAGCTGCGCAATGCAGCTTTTTTGCCTGGTCATCCTCGCAACCTTGTTGTGAATAAACACAATTCAATACACCACAGTTTAAATACCGTACCGTGAGTACTACAAGTGTTTTATTCTGCAGATGGCGGTAAATTTGCCGTCGCGGCTCACTGTAAACAGAATTAAGCTGCATGTTTGCACTGAGCGTTTATATTGGCCTTGCATGAGACACGCCGCGGTTTCTTAGTAGGCTGAGGTGTTGCGCTGCTAAGATCGAGGTCGTGAGTTCGATTCCCGCGTACGGCAGCTGCATTTCGATGGGAGCGAAATGCAGTAACACCGGCGTACATAGATTTAGGTGCAGGTTAAAGAACCCCAGGTGGCCGAAATTAATCCGAAGTCCCACACCACGGCGTGCCTCATACTAATGTCGTGGTTTCGGCTCGTAACATACGTATAGGCGCGTGAGCCCGCGGCCCACGCTACTTGCATGCGCGTGAGGCGCGGGCGATATACAATTTCCGCTTTGGAAACGAGCTGAAAAAATAAGCAAGGCTGCAATTGAATTTCTGATGGCTTCGCGAAATCAGACGCACTCATCGTCGGGCACAAATCTCGGCATAATCATAAACATGCGCGATCCCAGTGGGTATTGTATAGCATGATGCTGACCAAGCGAGCAGTCGAAACAACCAAAGCGACATTCGAATCAGCGAACACGGTGCGTGATCAGGCGTCGATATTATCCGAAATGAAACACGCCTCTGCAAGAAACATGCATGGTAGTAATAATATCTAGGGTTTAACGTCCCAAAACCACGATATGATTAGGAGAGACGCCGTAGTGGAGGGCTCCGGAAATTTCAACCACCTGGGTTTCTTTAACGTGAACCTAAATCTAAGTAGACGGGCCTCAAACATTTTCGCCTCCATCGAAAATGCAGCCGCCGCGGCCGGGATTCGATCCCGCGACCTTCGGGTGAACATGCATGGTCAAAGTGGGCATGAAACATTTTTTTTTGCGCGCATTATGCTATCAAAGGGAGCTCTAAAATATCCGACGTGGCATTGAACTTGCGATCCGTCGTTGTTATCATTCGATGTAAACCTCGGCAAAAGTGAAACTCCCACGAAACGGAACATTGCGCATTGAAATGCTGCCAGTGACTCAACAGGGCAGATGTAAATTTATGCTCTTCACACTGAGCTCACGATAAATTTAAAGCCGCACGACAAACTTGGCATCCAAGCAATCGAAAGTTATCAGTCGAAAACGCACGTGAAAGCGTGGTGGTTGTTTGCTGACAGCTCCGAGCGGACACGACTAACGCAACGAAGGTGCGGTTTACCGGTAACATAATTACAGAACTCGCGCAGACACCTCCTTCTTCATGTCATAGAAATGTGGCCGTTCACCATCGGCACGCACGTAGTTCTCGCACAAACAGCATCGTCCTTGACGACCTGCTCGCTCTCGCAAAGGTGGTCGATCAACCGCTCTCCTCTGGTGAGATTCACACCGTGAAAACGTCCCTTCCATCTTCTAAACCTTCAGAGCAAGCGACCCTTGAGCACCATACCTTGAGGCTGCACGTGCACGGCGAGCAGACGACAGCGCGTGTAGGGCGCTGTGAACGTGCTGAGACAGCGCAGTCAAAAGGCAGGTGCGGGGGGAGCAGCGACCGGTTTTTGCAAGAAAGGCGGCGAAATCCGCGTGGCGTAGCGCCCCTTGGTCGAGCTTGGGAGGCCTATACCTGTGGCGTACGTCATGAAACCCTTTCCCCAGTCACGTGTGGCTTATACCCGCATACCAGAGTTCATGTTATGCGGGTATTTTTCACAGGTAATAACAGCGTCTCAATCAACGCAGTAACCGCGAACGTACAGGTTTACACGGAATAAAAGTGATAATAATAGTAATTATTGGGGTTTTACGTTCCAAAACCACGATATGATTATGCGAGACGCCATAGTGAAGGGTTACGAAAATTTTGACCATCTGGTATTCCTTAACTTGCACTGACATCGCAGAGTACACGTCCCTTTAGCATTTCGCCTCCATCCAAATGCGACCGCCGTGACCGGAATCGAACCCGCGACCTTCCTGTCAGCAGCCGAGTACCGTAACCACTACACCACTGCGGCCGACGCAAGGAAAGTTAGGGAGCTGAAGAGCACCCTGGAAGAAGCTGGGCTACCAGCCACTCGTCCACGTGGTCCACAACGTGGACCACGTGGACGGCGTGAATGCTTCCTACAGTAACTCTGCCGAGAGGACCATATTCCTCATATTTACCGGTGACTTCAGCATTGATTTATCAAAACCCAACAACGCCTTATTCTTAGACGGCATGAAAGACGGCTTTGACGTAGACAGGGCATCACAAGAGATCGGTGCCACGTCCAGGACAGAAGGCATTATATATCATTTCTTCGTAAAAGCCATCCGCGGTTTCCACCAGCTCTACTATACGTCGCGCTTCACTACACTTAGACCGCTCGTAGCCGCGATCACGAACGGATCCGATAACAAGTCCTGTCCATCTGCTGGTGCTCACTGATCACGGTGATGATTACCTTATTGAAGAACTGCCTAGAACCCCTTCCACACATGCACACGGGTTCGTGAAACATGCGCGCGTTCTGCGTCATAACGGATAAGTATAAGCTTAACAACTGTAATGCAACTCTAACAACTGGAACTGTGACTGTAACGTACGTGCAGTGCTTAGTTGCGAACTAATAAAGCTTAGTTGCGAGTAGCGCCTGTCTTCTGCACCTGTGTTTCTTCATTGTCCTATTCGAATTCGCGCTACCCAGCATTCAAGAATATAAGCACGACATATCAGCTTACTACGTTTGGTGTTGGTAACACCTATGTTGCTGTTGGCATCGTTAAGCAGCTGTAAACAACTGGTTGTATATTACGTGGGTGACTCTTCAAAATATGTGTGTGCGGATACCATTTGCACATTTCTCTAGCGTCATTCCGTAACGTTTCGCTCAATGTGAAAAATTGCGACACAGTCACCTTCCTGCGCGTCGCAATTATTGCGCGGCGGCGGCGGCGGCGTCATTACTCTCTGGACTTTGGCGGCGGCGCGAGCGGCGTGAGCAAAAACAGGCAGCGGCGCGGCACGGCGGCGCACAGGTCTAGTGTAGTGAAGTGGACAAACTAAAGCTCACCGCTTTCCCAGTAAGACAAAACTCGGTCAACACAAGTAAATTTTAAATGTTTTTTTAATCACATGTTTCGTACTGAAAAAAAAAAAAACAGGGACACACACGTAGTGTGAAATTGTCTATCTGCGAAAGGAGGTTTAATTCACAACTGAAATATGCACATAATGAACAAACATTGAACTCAGAATATCCGGACCAATGCGAAATATATTAACAATAACCAGCAGACCACGTCGTACTTGACTCAACCACGACTGTTGCGACGGCGACACATTTTGCGTACAGAACTTGAGTACCAAGCAAGACCGAAGTTCAGGGGAAGATGGAGGCGTGGAGCGTTGAGAAATCGTTGAACGGGGAATGCCACTGGAGACAATGCTTCAGCAAGCTAACTTGTCTTCGTCAGGGCAGCAGAATTGTCTTGACGAAGACATGTCCACTTGTCAACAAAACGTTGGCTCCAGCGACATTCCCTGTTAAACATTTTCTCGAAACATCGAATCCACTATATGTATTTCAGTGACTGTATTAGAAATAAATACGCACTAAGTTTCATACTGGCTACATGCATTTCCATGTACAGGAAGGAGTCTATAATTGCGTCACATCGTTTGAACCACATGCCAAAAGTAAAAGAAGCGGACCCAAAACACATTCAAGCCTTTCATTAGGCTATTTCGCCGGCAGTAGGTAGGCTGTCGTCGTGACCAATTAGCCTACCTACACTGCGCTTGTGTCAGTCCAGTCAGGCTTGCAGGGAACTGGGTTTACGCACTTACTCATGCAAAATGAATACCTGGTCAAATAACGGACCCTAATACTTGTGCTCACCCGTTGTCACTGGGAAGCCTGAAAAACCTTCATGGAACTGAAAATCCCTCGGTTAATACACCACAGAGCCGCGCAAAACACGTGATGCCCCGATTTAGCCAACTCCGTGTAATCATGGTTGACCTGCTCGACGTGGCCTACTGCGGCTTCCGTTCGCTCCACGCCACATCGAATGTCTTATCGCTCCCGTAGTTATACTTCGCACGCCAACCGGGCGAGATAACCGAGCGAGATAACCGAGCGCGATCCAACTTCTCATATTGGCCGCGAGATCGAGCGGAGTCGCCGCCTGGCGGCTACTGGCTGAAGCGCGCATAGTGTGGATTGCTCCCTGCGTCGTCTACTAGCCACGTCGTGCTTGCATGTGCGCGTACGTCCTGCACATTCTCGAAGGGCGATTTGTTCCGTTATGTTAGCGCGATTTTAACTGCTCGTACGTATACTTAACATTGCGCACAAAAGCAAATGGGCTTGCTCGGCTGCATGCGCATTGTAATAAGATCAGTGAGTGCGACTTTCGAGAGGGCTGTGTATTGGTGTCGTACCCTTCGTTCGCCAGAATCATTTCAGTGCTGATGCCGCTTTCTGGTTCAAGCACATCGTAAAGTGCACTTGGCATAGTCCCAAACATGAGGGCACTAAATTGTGTGTGAATGCAGCATTTTAGCGACTCCGTGGTAAACAAAAACGAGGCTCATGCACTTTCGCGTTCTTAGGTGTATAACTGCGGCACTGTAGTTCATGATGAGCTTTAGTTGCGCTTAAGATGTCTTTTTATTTTACGGTCGTGGTCCCGCTACAGCGAAATATTTCTATCGAGTGAAGTCTGAGACTTCGGTACTCAAACTGTCCCTAAAAAACAGACAATGGAATGACACGGCACTGATAAAACGGTGTTGCCGCACGTAATTTGAACTTGGGGCGAAATTTATGCAGAACCACCCATGTTCTTAGCCCGACGGCGTGCCTTACGTTTATGTCGTATAATTTCACGCAAAACCTCATCCTTTTCTTTTTCACATTATCTTGAGCGTTTGTGTGGAGTTATAAATTGACGGAAGGCAGCGGACATTATTATTTTGAAAAAAAAAAAAAGACACTTATTCCACAAAATAACCGGACCTTTGTTGCATCACTGTCGTGCACGTAATCAATCGATGAAAGCTCTATGCTAAACTCTTACCTGCGTATGAGTATTCGCGTGAACAGTGCTATTGAACTCGAAAACATATTGAGCGCTTACAAACAGGGACGTAAAGGAGACGACAACACAATGCGCTAGTCCTCGTCCGTGTTTGTTCCTGTTTGTAAGCGTTCAATATGTTTTCGAGTTCTGTTTACCAACACGCCCAAAAAATGGCAATGCTATTGAACTCATTGTACAGGAACATGGGCTGGTATACAAATGAACAAGAATTAAACACTTAAGTAGTTCAGTCGTGCTACAGCAGTGCGTAGTACACATAACACAAGCTAAACACGTACAGAGAAAACAACAGTATATATCAAGTGCGCAAGCGCGGACTGTCATCCAGGGCGAGCATCCCTTTCATCTGCAGATTGCGCTTCTCTCACTAGTAATAGGAACGTTGGATGATCTTCGTGCATCAATTCAACAACGAGGAGTGTATATATTACCAGTAAGCAGCAATCAACGCATTTTATTCGCCGACAATCGGCTGAAACTGCTCACAACAAAGCGCCGCTGTGTGCATTTGTATACGCGCCTCCGACCGCCTCTCCACACTAACGCGGCGACGCTGCTGCCACCTATAGGTCGATCTTGCGGCCAATAGCTGAACGAGTGGGGAAGGCGAGTGGAGACAAGTGCTACGAACACAAGACAGCTATTCCCACGCTTCGCCGGATTTAAAATTCACAAAATAAAAAATAAGAAAGACATATAAACAAAAGTAGAGTTCTTTACAGTTCAATCAAATTTCCATATTTGTAAAAACTCGCGAAAGACGATGAATGCGGAGATCCACATGAATCACATTTCTTTCAGCCAGATCTTAGGATGCCCGGCAGCCGCTACGAGCGTGCATGTTCCTTTAAACCGCAACTGGCGCTCATTTTCCGGGGCCTGGTTACGGCTTGACGATGGGGCGGCGCTTGCGGCTGCCAGGAAGAACAGAAAAAATCCAAGAGCAGCCTGGGGCGCGCTAGCGCTCGCCAGGGCAGCTGGTAGTGTGGGCTTGGCTTCCAAATATTAAAGGAACCTGTTCTGGTTGACATCCATGCTGTTTCTGAGGGCTACCACCGACCACTGGCCCTGAGCCCACAGCGTTGAGGATTTGGAATTTTCAGACAAACACGTGGCTAACATTGCGGCCGAGATCAACACAGAGCACTCGAAGAAACCGGGACCTACAAGCCCCTCAAATAACGCATAAGGCGAGCTGCCTATCTCCCGTCAACTGCTGCACCCAGCTCTTCTGACTTACCGTCCACGAAAGCTACAAGGAATTCACACGGGGAAAAAATTACACCATCTCCCGCTAAAGGGGACCATGAGGCGATGCGAAGCCGGAGCACTTGCACGATCGCGTTCCGTTGGCGTTCGTTGGGCATGCTACCGACCTCGCGTCGTGGAACGCGAAGAGGGACGCTACGCGCGTCGTATCTTCCATCTAGCCTGGCCGTTAATTCTCACAGGGCCAACGGGGAACGCGGTCGACAGGCGGGCGAGAGGGGGGCAGTGTAGGAGAGGAGAGAGAGGGGGAGGGGACGCGCATGCGCTCGAGCTCATCGCGGCGTTGCGCAGGAGAGAATTTCGGCATGTCTAGCCCGCGTTTCAGAGGAAGAGTGGAAAGGGGGAGGGGAGAGGGGAAGTGGAGAGGGGAAGGGGAGATGGAAAGTGGAGAGGGTGAGTGGAGAGGAGGTGTGTGGAGAGGGTATGCGCATGCGCAGTAAGGGTGGTCACGCCGCACACCACCACCACCCGATTGAGCTCGGCCTTAAAGGCCAACTCCGGCGATTTGTCGAGGTCGATGGATCTCAATGAAATTCGCTGGGTATGTTCCTTTGAAGGTTTCCGTCATTTATGCCAAATTACAGGCTTGAGACACGCGCAGATTGTTTGCAAATGAATTTTAAAGATTGTCTGTAAACGGCCTCCCGGTTTCCCACAATTATTGGCAACATTGCGTCTGTGACGTCAATATTGTTATGGCGACGGAAGTGACGCAGCCGTGGGCACCGCTAACTGTCATTATCAGACGCGGCACTGTCATTTGCAGACATTACAGCTGATGCGCGGCGTGCACACCTCTCCACTGTGCGCCTGCTCGTCCCGGCTGTCACAGTTTTCATACTCCGCGCCGGCGTGACCGGCATGCCTTGCACGACTTCCGGTTCGTAACAATTACTACGTCATACGTAGACAGTACACTCGGTTGGGTTTCGGTTTCGGTATTGCGTCTTTTTGCTTAATAAAAATTATTTTCGAATTTGCTGAGCATTTCTGCTATCGGGCGCGTGACAAGAGTGTCTCAGGAACGTAAAAGCACCATTACCTTGACATGGTGAAAAAATCGCCGGAGTTGGCCTTTAAGATACTTCGCATCTAAAATTACAGATCCGAAAGATTTACGAATGATTCGGGGATGGAGTGTTGGTTGTGCGATGCATACCGGCAGGAATGAAGGTAGCGTTTACACCACTTAATGTTTTTCGGCAGTGATGAACGTGAATACAGTGGTCTCCGACGTACTCGTGAAAGTACTCGTTACATGCAACACAAATAAATTGTTTTCGAAACAACAAACAAAGAAATGAAGACGTCTCTGGGAGTCAACTTAGTTATGAGTTCCCACGTGTCACCAGCTCTCGGATTCATTTGTCAACGCTGCCTAACCTTGGTCTGCTTTGTTGTCAGTGGGATGCGTCTTTGCCACATTTAGCCGCTTCCATGCGATCTGCATTTTGCACACAACGAGTCTCAGCCGAGTAGAGAGGAGACCAACTCTGACATAGCCTATAAAGTGCGGCATCAATGGTCAAAAGCGAGTGTTGGAAGCGGCGCCCAAATTGAGCGAAGTCGAAGATTGAAAACCATGCGATAAGTTTTCGAACATTCTGTGCAGCGCCGTCGTGCTTTAGGGCGGCAAGAAATGGCTTTCTAGACATCCATACCGCAAAGAAGGATCGACCACTGCTTTAACGCGTTCTTTCCCTTAAGGTACATAGGGACGTATGTGCCCCAACTTATTAACACTACCGCCGCGCGCGACTCGCCGCTGCTGGTCTGCGCACTCGAGAGGAGTGACGTCGTAGCCATGGCGGACACACTGGCGCCGGCGCGCGCGCAGCTATTCGCCTTCACTGTGCAGTCGCCGTCTGACACTGCGCTGGAGCAGCTTGATAACGCCTCTGACTGGCGTTTGCAGGTGGGTAACGCCATGGAGAAGGAGAGCGCAAATGCTGCTCAACGGCGCAGAAGAGGCGAGAAGCTTATCTCATCGGATCCCAAAGTAGTTGCCTGGCAATTAGCGGTTCAGCGTACGAAGAATGAACCAATTCCAACTAAGCCAAACAGCCGTTTTGCTGAACAGAAGAAGGCTAATAGTCATAGATAATCTGGAAAGCTGAGAATATTCAGCTGAACCTCTGCTAACGCTATGTATATCCTGGCATAGCCGAGCTGAGCCACTGGAAATGTTTTCTTTGTCAGATCTATTTTCTCATTCCGAAACTTTGCTGAACTGCATAAACCATGAAATATATAAACAGAGGCCAGTTTCGGCACTGGTTCTTCACATAGAGCCAAGCATTAAGCCCGCTGGTCTCGCTGCTGTTTCGCTTGTTTTTGTTTGGTTATGACACATTAGTTCCTACCACTTGTATTGGCTAGTTTATCAATCGGATATCTTCGGCTGCGCATGTACGGTGACCTTGTAGTATTCAGATTGGCATTGGTATACATCATGTTGCTTCTTTTAAATAAATTTTTAGTTATGAATCAGCGCTCGGCTCGTAATCCATTTCTGTCCTCGTCTCTTCAGCGCTGCGGCTCCTCAGCGGAGTTAGCTACCACACTTATTTAATTAATCTGGTGCCAGGACTGCGTAAATATTGCCACAATGTTAAAAATATATTTAACTAGCACAGTATAACCTGACTATGAAATTATAGGGGTGGAGGGACGGTGGGAGCTAGAGTTGATGAACCCGGAGTTCGAAGAGGTCCTGAACAATTTTCCCGAGTAATCGTCCACTTACCGCAGTATCGGAGTTTATTGCCTCACGAATCAATTGCCGCCCCAATTTCTCGAATCCGTCAAGAGCAGGCGGAGTTAGGGCACGAACACACTGGCGGCGCGGCACTCTCCCGCGCTCCGCTCGCTCGACGCCGCTTTACTCTCTTTGTCCAGCGGGGCATCAAAGTATCTCTCCCGCCGACCCAATCGCTCCGGGACCTATTTTCGCCGCTTCCGCCGGCTGCCGCGCAAGCCAACCACCAATCAGCGACTGCTTTTTCTCCTCTTCCTTATCACACGGGCTGTCGTCGTAGCAACCAGACACTGTTCTCCTCGCCAGCGCCGCCCCTCTCCGTCTTTCGGCAAGAAATCTCTAGCAGGCAGCGAGCCGGCGGGAGCGCGTGCCGTGACATGTCCACCATAAAGTTAATATACTGACTCTAGAGGAAAAGCTCCCCATAGGGCCCATGCATTGAAACCTATAACCACCTGGGTTCCGCCATGATGGAACAAAACGAACGTTGCCAGAACCTGGGACGCTCGCTATATTTGACGGTAGTAATCAGTTTTAATCTACCAACCTAAGCCAGCTACGCGCTCTTCAGGGAACATCAGCTGTGTTTTGACACGTGAAGCCGTGTGTTAGTGTATCCTTGTCTGTGCAGCTGGCCCGATTGATAACAGTTCACATTTCCACCTGTTTGTGTATGGTTTTTACACGGCTTACAAATAATGCATAACGAATTAAGTTTCTTCGTTCGCTGGCACAAAGGTCACTCGACAGATTGGCAGCTCGAAGCAAATCAAAGTGCGTAGGCCGTGGTCGCGCGGTGCTTCGACTTGCAATGACGAGACACATGTATGTATGTTCTTTTTCAGCTCATTGCTGCCGTACTTCTGTGCAGAGAGCCATAAAGCAGAAAAATGTCGATTGCAGCATGCAGCGGCGAATGTGAGACGTCACCCGAAAGCTTCAACCAAACTAAAGATACACTGCACACGAAATTTTATCGCCCTTAAAAAGACTAAAAAAAGCTTCGGTTGCGGCTAGTTGGTACCTAAGTTTCAGTGCTTTTCTCATCTCTTTGCCGTCCGTCCTGGTTTGCACTGAAGTTTTCAGCTTGAAAGAAAAAAGGGCTGTCACATGAAGTCGAGCGGTACGTGGCAACAGAAAACGCACACAACGGGACGCTATGACAACTACGAAATACACGAGGTAAGCGAAGTTTCAGGGCTTTAACACGAAGCACAAACCGGCGCAATCGGCCGCGAGTGCACTCTCGAGTGTTGGTGTGTTGGTGTTGCTATGGTGGCGCCATCTAGTAAACGGTAAACCAGCCTGCAAACGCTCCTTTCCGCGCACAGTAAATTGCATAAATAGCAGTCGTATTCTTTCGTAAAAGTATTCCAAATAAACATAAAACAATATCCGCGCGTTTTTAATTCTGCAAATGCTTCTTAGGATTGATATGTGATGGCAAGAATGACAACGTTCCAAGATGTCAGCGCTCTTGTGGTTAGTGGTCTCGCGGCCCAGCTTTTCCTCTAGAGTCAGTATATTAACTCTACGATGTCCACTGTTGTCTCGTGACTCTCGCGCCGGAAATGTGCACAGCGTGGCGATGCTTGCCGCGCGGTGGTTCCGATGGGCGGGACGTCGCCGCGGCATGCTTTCCGGTAGTGTGCATGTACCTTCAGTAGTTTGTCGAGCGCTTTGAACGCTTGCTCTCTTTTCTCGTGCGGATGACCGCGCTGGAAGCTAAGCAGGGAGGGAAGGCACAGGGATAAGAAATACGTCAGCGCGTGTCATGACCTTGAGCGCGCGTGATGAAGCGCGATCGATGTCTCCCGTTCTAATTTTTGTGTGGGTGCGCAGCGCCGGCTTGTGGCGGCACCCCGTGGCGAGGAGCGAACCTGATACAGGCACCTCACTTCATTTGTGTCGCCTATTGGCCAATAGCACGGTACCTTTTGTTCGACGTAAAACAGTGGGCGCCGGCACCTCTCAAGCGACTGAGCACGGGAAACAGGCCGCCTCAGAAAGTCGCGGTCATCATGTAAGCTCTCCTTGCCGCGCACGACGGCAAGCCTTGGGCGAGACACTTATAGCCGTGTCTGCTATTCTCAGAATGTGCTTTCTCACCAAGCCCGAGGGTTGGTAGATGACCCCATTAAAGCCGAAACCTGTACTCTGCACTTGCACACTGTATTGGTGAGCGAACAAATGGCACGCGTTTGTCTTTTAAGCACCGTTTAGGTAACAAAAGTTTTTCTCGCACTGTCTAGAGCAATCTCCTTAGCACATCCAACAGCTATCTGCTCTATCTGCTGATGTATATAGCAATGTAGGCGCACAGTCGATAAGCTCCACACCGCTGATGCATTCAGGTAGGGTGCAGTGTAACACGCGAATCAGGACGCTCCATCGAACGCATAGGGCAGCACTTAACTAAAGAGGAATCTTAACGTTGAGAAAACATAACCGGTAATCAACAACCTTCCTGAATTCTTCACAGAAGCATCCCATTTTCTGTCAAGCGCATCCATTTCAGTTCATGAAGTTTCCTCCCTGTTTTGCTTTACAGGCCACGAGCATCCGCGGCCGCGGAGCGGCTATGGAGCCCAGCCACTGTAAAGAGTGCCAAGGATGCAGCACCTAGGTTCGAGGAGCACCGCTGCAGAATGATGAGGTACAGCAACAAGCACATTTTACTTAGAAGAGTTGCCGCCCGCTTGGGCTATAGTTGGTATGTCATACACGGGGATTATAGCGCAAACTGGGGACGATTCAACAGAACAGACGACGGCTAGCGCCTGTATCACACATATTCAATTACATAAAGCCTACAAGTAAGTGTTACAGGGTAGGTGTTCATTTCAACGCGACAGCAATAAAGAGCACGTCTCGTAGAAATGCTGGTGTCGGCGTCGCTGGTTGTGAGTCAAAAAGCAGAGTTATCCGTGAGCGAAAAAGTCGAGGTATGTGCAACTGATGAAATAAAAAAAAATCTTTGTTAGAGTGGGACCGAAGATTCGAACCTACGACCCCTCGCTCTGTGGCGCGATGCATTTACATGGTCGGCCGCCACCCACACATACCCTAGCATACTAACGGCGACCTATCTATATACACCATTTACCGTTTGTGGTACGCACATCTCAGAGGTGCTTCGGCGTAGAAGAGGCTTGACTATCACCCGCGAGATGGAGCAAAGGGCGCGCTTAAACCAGAGGTTTTTATCATACCAGTTCCGAAACTCCCCAAGCCCCACGATATAAAAAGGTAAAATAACACAACGGTCAGCACAATCATTTCACCTGTCGTTCGAGAAAGGCTGCCTCAGCCTCCTGCAGATTAGGCGAAGGTGGACTTATGTAACTTGGCTCATCCAACACGATACGGAAGGCCTCGACTATCTGTGTAGAGCCGTTGTGCCTGCACATTAGCGTTCCTTGCCGAAAAATAGGCTTGCAAGTACGTTCTTTGGACTTCTTGAAGTGCAACGTAAGATGCATAAACTGCCTGCCTATCAAACTGTTGTGCTCGCAAAGTCGTACGTTAAGGCACCTTCCGGTTTGCCCAATGTAAACCTTCCCGCCCAATATCGGTAGTCGATACAGATCATCACGTGCGCAAGGAACAAATTGTTTCACATGCTTCATGCTACAGCATCTCTTATCGCACCGCTAAGGCTTGCCTATTCACTTACTGACCGCGGAGCAAATGGGACCTATCTTCTTTTCTGCGGAGAAAACGACGCTAATTCTGTACATCGAAGGCACTCTCTTAATGCCGTGCGAAAGCCAGTGGACATACGGAATTTTGACACTTTATATTTCCAATAGAAGCATTTCAAGCCGTTGTTTCATGGACCGTTTCATTTTAGGGGCGAAGCTCCTTAAAGCGGCACACGTTCGTCCCCGTCGTAGTGCGTAACCAGTCTTAACGCTAGTACCAGATCTTGACCTCCAAGGTGGTGCCGGTTGGAGATTTCTCCTGTGCGTTGTTGAACAATAAAAAATTCGCAGCGTGCGCGTTAACTAAAAGCCGAATTCTTCTGTCTCTCAATTTCCATTAGCAGCCATTGGCATGTTCCAGTAGGAAACGTTAGTAGAAGTAGAAGTGTAAGTGTTAGCTAAAAGCCGACTTCTTCTGTCTCTCATTCCCATTAGCAGCCATTGTTTACCTCCAAGGTAGTGCCTGGTGAGATTTCTCCTGTGCGTGATTAAACAATAAAATTTTTGTTCAAAACGCCGTTGATTGATGAAATAAACCAACGAAAGACGCCAGATGTTTTCTAAAAGCAAAACGAAAAGACGCCAGATGTTTCTCCTCTCCTACGGTCCCCCCGTAGACTAATATAAATCATAGTTCTGGCGAAACAATATAAAAGACCGGCAAGCACAAACCCTTTATACTAGTCGGCGACTTCAACCTACACATTCTGGACCTTAGGGCCTAGTTTTGTCGTCGGTTCTCACTGTCTGCTCTCACGGTATATAGAAAACCGTTGCTATAGTCGAAACATATATGTGTGTATGTGAATAAAAAAGGTTAACATAGACGAACATCAATCATAATTGTGACAGAGCAATATAAAACACCCATAAGCACAGACCCTTTGTACTAGTCGGCGACTTCAACGTAGACTTATGAACCTTAGGACCTAGGTTTGTCGTCGACTCTTTATGTCACTTTATCTCGCTCAATTTACATTATATGGGGCAACGCTGGAGTAACGTACGGGTGCTCACCCATACGATACCCAGATCTTCGCCCACTCGTCATGATTCACTTCGTGGAGATGCGTGGATTTTTCTTCAAATAATAGCCGTACATCCAGAAATTGCAACTGTCCATTTTTCGGCACTTCGCATGTAAGTGTCAAACCTAGCCCATTGTTACAAAGCACACTTAGCACCTCCTCAACACCCCTATCGAAGCTGGCTGAACTACTCATCAGCAGGCAGTTGTCCACGTACCAGCACACTATGTGAGCCAACCCATCAAGGGCAGTTTCAGGTGCTTTGCCCACATTTGCCAGGAAATATTGTTCAGTACGGGTGCCACCTTCGAGCCAACAAAGACCCCGATCTCTGGACATAGATCTTACCCTCCCGGCCCACGTACGTGTGTTTAAGTAAAAGGGCAGTAGATACAAAAACTCACCGCCGAGATAGCGCACATGGTCACAAACTTGATTTCACCACTGCGGTTGATGCACTTTTTAACACTAGTGATAAGGTCATCACGTGGCAGCGAATAGCAGGCCTTCAATATCGACACTAAAACTGGAGTGTCCTCTAGGCCACATACCCCGAGGAAGCTGACGACCGTCGACGAGTTCGGATTAGCGAACGGGTCCTCCGCGTGCAGCGCGCTCAAGTGCGCCTGTAAGTTGTAGACACCGCACGAAACCAGGTAGCTCCCTCGGACACAATGGCGGGAAAAGGAAAACCCGGCTCGTGTGTTTTCACCAAGAAAGTTTCCAGCGTGAAGGCCTTCAGCTTTTTACTTCGCTGCAAAATTTTCCTAAGTTCAACCGAAGTAGGAGCTCCGACACTTGCTTCCCTGCCTCCGATGGCTTCTCCAACACCCCGCGAAAATGTGTACGCACAGCAGCGCCAGCTTTTTCACTCAACATTCTATCAGGCATCACTACAAAGTTGCGGTCCTTATCAGGCAAAGGTACTCGAAGGCAATTGGTTGCAAAAAGGTCACTTGCTGGATCGAGGCAAATACCGCGTTCAGGCCTACCTTCTGACCGAGGCAGGAGTTCCAGGCACTCAGCGATGGACCTAAGTTTTAGATGCGAAGCAGCTTTTGCGCTGGGCTTTGTCCGTAGTTCCAGTGGCAACCGTCCGCTTTCTAAAACCTACCATAGCCATCTGTAACATATTGAGCGCGCGCTAGCGCCATGGAGAAGTCTTCTTCGTCTAGTTATTTGACCGCCCTAATGATGACGCATGCAGAGCACTTTAGGGGCCAGGGCTGCCGTATGCTGTCCTAGCTTAGCCTAACGCAGACAAAACCACGTGCGCTGGCACGCGCTAGCACGTTCGGGCCTGTGTAAGGGGCTGGGTAAGACGCTGTAGCCACTCCCCCTTACACTCTCTCAGCAATCATGTGATGGCGTCGGCGAACGAGATTCTGCAGACGCGCGATGAACCAACGCGTTGTATCCTGGCCAGAACGCGCTGGCACGCGCTAGCGCATTCGGGCCTATGTAAGGAGCTGGGTAAGACGCTGTGGCCTCTCCCCCTTACACTCTCTCAACAATCACGTGATGGCGTCTGGGAACGAGATTGTACAGACGCGCGATGAACCCGCGTGGCGTGGTGCAACAGGAGTTCGGGACGAGTAACAGCAACAGCAACTACAGAGAATTCATGGTGTGCTCCACATGCAAGGACGCATTATTATCGGGCAAGGTGCTCGTGATGAACGGAACTTTAAGTCGACCCATGCGCTCCTTCGCATCCCCACATGGTTCCCTTTAGTGGGAGATGGTGAAATTTTTTCCTCTTCCGGGACCTCGCGACACCGACCTTGCCAAGGCGATCTTGTCAACAGGCTCCAAGCAAAACTGTGACCCGAGCTGCAACACTCTCCTGTGATCTTCAGGAATTTCAACGTCTCCCACGTCTACCGGCTGGTCAGGGTTGCACTTTTATTATACCCGTGTCACACGGACACTAAATAAGCAAGAAGACTTTGTCCGAAAAAGAGTCCCGCGCGCTGGCACACGACAGAGAGCGATCTCTTTTTCAGAAGCGGTCTTTTCTAGAAACGGCGTTCGACGAACTCTTTCACGGCGGTAAAGGAGTAGCCTCGAAACCAGTGGGCGCCAGCATTTATGAAGTGGTGAAAAAAACCGACAACTCTTTATTACGGTGTCACTTGGGCTCTCCATAAAAATAAATTTCATTTGACCTAAGCAGCGTAGGAAAATCATTTAAAGTTTATTTTAACACGAAAGTGTTTTATGCCGGGGTCCACCACGGCTGCACTGACGCATTTCCGTCACGGATATGACGTTGTAAAATATAAAGACTAACATATGGCAAAGAAAAAAACTAGAAAAAATTCCGTTATCGGGATTCGAACTTACGCCCTCTCGATCGCCAGCGCGCAGTGCGAAACGACTCCGCCACAGACGGCACGTTCTTCGACATACTAACGGCATGCTATTTATATACACCATTTACCGGTGGCTGTACTCAGAGATCGTGGTACATCAGCGTGTTTTCGGTATCACTAGCGATATGGCGCGAAGGACTCGAACGGCGCGCGTCACCTCGAGCTTTAAGATGAGCGTGCGCCTCTACAGGGCGTGGTTACTCCTGCGCGTTCGCCTGTTTGGCATTCTATCTCGTGCGTGTTCGTGCGTGTTCGCCAGACTCGTGCGTGTTCGCCTGTTTGGCATTCTATCTTCTATAGTGTACTAGAATAATTACTCTAGTACACTGTACTTTCTTCTTTACTGCGCGTGTTCTGGTATGCAGTAGAAGAAGATGACGACGTTTCAGAAGTAACGCGCCATGAGGCTCCCTCTTGGCACGCTTTCTCTTTAGCTCGGAGTCGCCAGATGGAAGACAACGCTGCGGAACGGAGGGCACAGAAGGCGGCGGCAGCGCGCGCTCGCAGACAGAATCCTGAGGTGAGAACACGCGAGGCCGAAGCTGCACGTCGACGCCCCGAAGCAGATTCCGCCGTTCGAGCCCGCGAAGCCGAAGCTGCTCGACAAGCTGCACGGCTGCGGCGCGAAGACCCCGCCGCTCGAGCCCGCGAGGCCGAAGCTGCACGGCTGAGGCGCGAATCGGATCTTCAAAATGTGAAGGACCGTGAAGCTGCGAGAAAGCGCGCGTACCGGCAGGCAGAGCCCGAGGCTGTGCGTGCACGTGAAGTGGCTGCAAAACGCATCAGGCGGGCTCTGCCTGAAGGCGCCGACGCGCGCTTCCAGCGGGTCTTCCTTGATAACAGTTTCGGCCATAGTTGCGGTGTGTGCAACAGATTGTGGTTATCAAACAATCTAGTCACAATATCTTCCATCACGAAGGACCACGCTCGCGCCAATGCCATCGCCGTGCTGCAGCGCGAGTTCACTTCGTCCCAGTCATCATCATTCACCACGTGGAAATGCTGTGATTTTTTGTGTGTTCGCTAGCAATATGGAAGCCTACAATCAATACCAACTAGCCCAGCTTAATGCATTAACGAGTTATCTGTCTAGTTCCTTAGGCCCTGTCTTCTCACCGTATCTGTGTTCTCATCTTCACTAGCGGTTGTCCTGTCTCTTTCTATGTCGTCCTTTGTGAGTGCTTCGCTAGCAATATGGAGGCTCTTCTTGCCTTACACTTGTAAATTTCTATGAGAGCCGTCAACAACGAAGGGACCTCATCGGCTGTCATCGCAATTTACATGCGACATAATGTTGATACCCACATTGTGAGTTATTCTTTGAGACACAAAGCAATTAGTTCGTAATAAAACAAAAAAAGAAGAAATCCAGAGAGCGCGGCACGTAGTCGCAAACGAAAAGTGAATAATCAAGCAGATTACACAAACGGTCTTAACTGAATGCAATGCATGTCTTGACTGCGATAGATGAGATAAAAAAACCCCATTGGGACCCGTGTTGGCAAAAATTAACAATGATTACATTACAGAAGGCGTCACGTGACAAACATTAACTAATCCGCTGCGGTAGCTGCCGTGACGGAGCCGCCGGCACCTGTTTTCGCGTCGCTATAGTTCCCGCTCCATGGCGCCCCAGCTTCCGCAACCGCAACTAGAATATCGGCCACCACTCTTTGATCCACCTCGCTACTTCATTGCCTTCATATCAATTAGTGTCCTAGCTGTCATTTCTGGCTCCATCGCACACTGTGTTGTGCGTAATATTATTCCAGTTTTTTGTTATTTTTTAAATTTCTGCCATGTGTTTCAACAGGGAAAATACAGTGGTTTTCGCTAAAGTGGAAACGGTAAGTTGCTAGTCGTGAGTTGAGAATGTGTACCGTATCAGAACCAGCCAATGTTCATTCTTCAGTAAAATTGTAACAGCGGAACTGTTTAAGCTCGACGTTAGGCCGTGCAGAGTAACGATAACTATCATAATCATGCTCGGCGTCAACCTTCTAGCGCGTTGCTGGGCCGGCGCGCTCTCTCTGCGTATTCTTCGTCATATTTATAAGACATTGCTAATTAGGTTTCATCATGATCGTCATCATCATCATTTTCAGCCTGTTTTAGTTCACTGCAGGGCGAAGACCTGTCCCAGTGATCTCTAGTTTATTCTAGTTAATTAACGTTTATATGTAATTAGGTCCTTGCTGATTAAGCAAGGACCTAATTAAAGACCTGTTAATTAAAGCCTTCCTAATACAGGAATTTCTACCTAAGACCTTGCTAATTAAATTTCATTATGATCATCATCATCATCATTCTCAGCCTATTTCAGTTCACTGCAGGGCGAAGGCCTGTCCCAGTGATCTCCGTTTATTCTAGTTATTTAACGTTTATGCCTAATTAGGACCTGCTGAATAAGGCCTGTTAATTGAAGCCTTCCTAATACAGGAATTCTTAGCTAAGACCTTGATAATTAGATTTCATTATGATCATCATCATCATTCTCAGCCTACTGCAGTTCACTGCAGGGCGACGGCCTGTGCCAGTGATCTCTAGTTTATTCTAGTTAATTACCGTTTACTTTTAATTAGGCCCTTGCTGAATAAGACCTGTTAATTAAAACCTTCCTAATACAGGAATTTCTACCTAAGACCTTGCTAATTAAGTTTCATTATGATCATCATCATTCTCAGCCTATTTCAGTTCACAGGAGGGCGAATGCCTGTCTCAATGATCTCCAGTTTATTCTAGTTAATTACCTTTATTCCTAATTAGGACCTTGCTGAATAAGACCTGTTAATTGAAGCCTTCCTAATACAGGAATTCCTACCTAAGACCGAGCTCATTAAGAACATGCTGATTAATTGTCGCTTCCCGCAGCCACGACGACACTCTGCCAAACAACATAGTTCTACGCTCTACATAGCCAAGGCTCGCAACGCCTAGCAATCCTAACTACGACTTGCCGAGCTTGCAGCAGCCGATAGAAGCTTGATAGGCCACAAGCTCCGCTGTTAGTCCAATGCAAGCTGCCCACATTTTTTCGAATGGATAGGCTCCCCTGTTAATACTTCAACTAGATATGCATTTCTACAAATTCTAGCTGCGATTATGAGCTGTCGCTATTTTGCCTGACACTTAACGTTGTCTTTAACTTCTGCACAATGATCTTCAACCTTACCTTGACCCTTTCTTGGCTTAGGCCCTCAACCATCTTTTAATATTTATTCTTTGCCATTAATGATGTGCATGATGTCCTGTCTCTACAGGAGAATGCAAAAATATCCTCTATGAACAATGATTCCTATTCCTTCGCAATTAGGTATGAGTGTGTGAATAATAAAACTTGACAATACGAAATTTATAAAAATACGACAAAAACCTGCGTCTAACACTAAATCGAATGTCGAATATGCCATCATCATCATCATCACCACCACCAGTCTTGTCTTATGTCCACTCCAAGACGAAGGCCTCTCCCAATAATCTTCAACCCACTCTGTCCTGTGCGAGTTGATTCAATCTGATGCCGGGATGTTCCTTCATTTCGTCATTTTACTCAACCCTTTTCCGCAAAAGTTGCAAAACGAAATGTAACGATACCTTGCATTGCAATTTTCAAACAAACTGATCAAACTGCATGTCATTAGGCTGCAACACATGAAGATAATTTTCGCAGTGTACTCATCACAGATTGTCATGCACGAAAAAAGTCACAGGGCGAAACAATAATGCGATAGCAGCAAATTGCAGCGTTATACGAAGTGAGCCTGGTAGCTAACACTTGGATCCGATCTCGCGTAACTGCGCAAAACGCTAGTGTAAGAGAATACGGGCGCTCGAGGGAGAGATACTATTTCCGCAAAGTCTCTTCGCGTTAAGAATGCAGCACGTGGAAGGGTATACGTGCCGCCCGCAGATGGCTGCCGAGATAGCGCGCGCGCCAGCGATCGCGACCGCGCCGTCAGGATCAAAGTTCAAAGTTGTTGCTCGAGCGACACCGACCCCCTCCCTTCCTCCCGTCTTCTGATGTTCGTTCAAGACGGGCGGAACGGTTTCTCTCTGCTTCGACGGCAGGCCTCTCGAGCGGGGTGATGTTATCGCATGCACCCTCCGAGCGACGGAGATGGGCCGGCTCGTTTGACCTCTGCTGCGGCTGCGTTCGTCACATCGCTCGGGCGCTTTTACCCGCGGTATAACATACCTACGCGGGGGGATCTTATCAATTCGGAATTTATAAGCGACATGACGGCGACGGCAAAAATCCGTCGAGAGTGTCCATATAATTGCTATCGCAATAAAAAAGCTGGATGTAGCTTGCGCTAGTGGCTCAAGAATAGAGACACAGCGGAGCTACTTGGCACCTAGCTGCTCCTGGCGTTTAGAGGTTTTGCTATGTTTTTGCTGCGTTTTGCTAAGTTCTGTGAGATAATAGTAATTTTTGCGAAGTATTGCGAGGTTATGCTAACTGTTGCTAGGCATTGCTAAAATTTTGCTAACCTTTGCTAGGCATTCCCATGCTTTGCTAGACATTGCTATCCTCTGCTAAGTGCTGTGAAGTTATGCTTAGTTTTACTAAGCTTTGCTCGGCATTGCTAGGCAACGAACGCCACGCGGCAGTCCTTGCTAACCGGAAGACAGCTTCTGAGCTCGTTACTGTTGTTCTTCCCGCCGCTGGGCCTCTCCGTCAGCCGCCCTAGGTCTCGGATGCCACACATCGCGTTGAGGCTGAACAAAGTTCTTCAGGCGACGCCAGCAAGTTCACGACGTACACTTGTCACCCACGGCATGTACTGCATGTCGCTGATCTTTCCTGCCCGCTAAAGCGGCGTCGATCTACACTTCCTTTCTTCCGTCTGCGGCTACCTTTGAGACGCCACAGAATATTTTCCCTGAAATCTTTAAGCCTACACTCCATACTCAGAACAACACAAAGGATAAAAAATTTGCAGTGGCTTAGATCGGCTATGCCAGGATATACGTAGCGTTAGCAAAGGTTCAGCTGATTATTCTTAGCTTTCCAGATTGTCTAGGATTATTAGCCTTCTTCTGTTCATTCTTCGTACGCTGAACCCCTAATTGCCAGGCAACTACTTTGGGATCCTATGAGATAAGCTTCTCGCCTCTTCTGCGCCGTTGAGCAGCATTTGCGCTCTCCTTCTCTATCGCGTTACCCACCTGCAAACGCCAGTCAGAGGCGCTATCACGCGGCTCCAGTCGAGTGTCAGACGGCGACTGCACAGCGAAGGCAAATAGCTGCGCGCGCGCTGGCGCCAGTGTGTCTACCATGGCTACGACGTCACTCCTCTGGAATGCGCAGACCAGCAGCGGCGAGTCGCGCGCGGCGGTGGCGGAGAGCGGTGTGCCAGCTGTGTGACATCACTGAACCTTGCGCATGCGCAGCACGGCTCTGAGGATCCACGCGAAATAGGCTCCGGCTAGGCAAGTGTAGCTAACGCTAAAAAAACCAGCGGAAATCGTACGACAAAACGAAAAGAAGTCGACGGGACAGGTTGGCACTTAACAAAAACCTCGTTTTAAATGCTTATTTGAACCCTTGCATTTAAACTCACAACTACCTTGCAGCAGGACACTGCCTGTGTACTACGAGTAGTACACAGGCAGTGTCCTTGCGCAGCATATATTATAGTTCTGGGCGTAAGTGATACATTATCAACGAGATCAAAGGGTACTTGGGTGCGCTTCTTGCATGACGCGTTACAGCGATGCGTTGTACGTTAGGCCCTTCGCGCATGCACGTCGCATTTTCTGTAATATCGTAGAGATTACTGGCTGGTAACCGTAATAGCCACCAAACCGCGATGATTTACATCAAGATGGCAGCCTCCCTACAGCGCAGACAGTCCGCTTCAACCCGAGTTCCTGCTTTTAGGGGCGACACGCGACGCACGCGTGCAGCGCGTGTCGGCGTGCGTCGCACATCGTCGTCTGCTGTCGCGTGTGCATCGTCGTCTGCTCCATTTGCTTGAGCGCAAGAGAGGGCGCCACCGCCTCAGCGCTCTCCGTGTGGCGAGAGAGAGTGAAAAGCGCGCGTTGACTATGGGAACGATCTTTCTGCGATGAACTCTGAACTACCAGCTCGCATGCAACGAGAACACGCCCTCACCCGCGAGAGACAACGCCGACGGAGGCAGCGTCTGCTCGTCAGTTTCTTGAAAAAATATGGTTGATCCCTCCGTCATAGGAATCCGAAAAACACGAAAGTAAAGCGTGCCCTTATAGAAGTTACTGAATGTTTACTGTACATTGATATAAGAGAGTTGGCACAATGTATGTTGATGTCTGGCAGCTAATGGCACCGTTTAACGTGTATGCACCCACTTTGATCATTGGCGGTACATCTCCATCCCGGGGCTAACGTCCATACTAAATGAATAAACGAACCCTTGTGGTAGCCGTCGTAGTCAACGGTGAAAGCGTAATCAAAGAACGAGGTGTAATAGCCAGAAGAGCGTCGCATATTGGACGCAGAACTTGTGCGCCATCTCGCGGCATGTTAAAATGTGATTGAACGCCACGGCGGGACTAGAGGGAAACAAAAAGCGCGTCGTGCCGCCCTGGTAGCCCGGCCGTGACTTTTCTCGGGGCGAGCGCGTGAGCGGGGAACGCGGTGTTACAGCCAGGTGTGGCAGGCGCGCGTCGCAGAATTATTTTTGGTTTGGATTAGCGTGATGCTATGAGCGAGGCCGACACTTTTACCACGCTTGTGCCTATGTCGCCACCTCGCGGTGTGTTAAGGCATTGACAAAATTAAACTGCTATTGAAAACGCGCCGAATGGGACGGGCGTGTAACGCGTTGCATGTTCGAATCGCGGAGGCCATAGTAATGGCGAATTACTTTACCTTACCGCTTCCAGATGGCAACACCACCCCGCCAACCGGGAGAGTGGTAGATATAAAAGGCGCGTTTGTAAAGCCTCTAGAGTCTGTGACCGTGGCGCAGTGGATAGCGCACCCGGCATCTGTTGTTGCGGATCGAGCGGTCGTGGGTTCGATGCCCGGTGACGGAACCATTTTTTCTTTGCCATCTGATCGTGTACCTCTTTTCGACGTCATTTTCGTGACGGAAATACGTCATTGAAGTCTTGGTGGACCCCGGCATAAAACACTTTCGTGTTAAAAACCGACTGCTCGCGCTGCACAACCGTACACCGGCCACCTCGTATATATAGGCACTGGATCTTGACCTGCGATGTAGTGCCGCTGGGAGATTTCTCTTGTGCTTGGTTGAACAATAAAGATTCGCAGTGTGCACGTTAACTAAAAGCGTGCTGCGGGTCTCTGTATGTAATCGTTCTTCTGTCTCTCATTGCTCATTAGCAGTGATTTCGCTGTTGGAAACACCGGCGCACACTGCGTGCTTTGTCCCTCCACAGATTTCGCGTTAGTGGAGCTGAAAACCCTTCCCTGCATGCTTCGCCCCTCACCAAATTTCTGAAGAATTTTCACCGTGCAAGCCAGCGCGTTGAAACACTTGCCGCGTTTTTACTGACTCTCTGCCCGGGAGCAAGAAATGAGCGATATAATCTGTCATCACTTGGTCTCATACACTCTAAGAAAAAAAGGCGTATACGTGACTCTTTTTGGAGAGTTCTGACTTGCCACTTATAGGACGCTCTTTAATTAAAGAGTCACGGTGGCTCTCTAGGTGGGTCAGTGTCGCAGCGCTCTAGGAGAGTTCCCTGACCATCAAGGAAGAGTGGTAGGACTCCTATACGATTTATAGGGAGTCAGACGACTCTTGCCGGTAACACTCCTACGGGGGCGTCAAGTGACCCACACCGAAGCGTCAAGCGACTCCACAACTATATTAAGCTACGCATTTGACCCTTGCTCTACTTTTGCGCGACTACTGTTGAAAATAGTGAAGTATTTGTGGCGACCACTGCGCACAGACCTACGCAGCCTCCGTCTCGTCACTATTTAGCCCGGCGTGACGCAGCTACCTGCTGCAACACGCTTCCGATAAAAGACAGCGCCACGCAGTTTCGTTCGGAGGCTTACGTCACCACTGCTGGCTATATAATCCAAGCCACCAAGCTTGGTTTCATGTTTGTTTCTCTAACCTTCCGAAGCGCAGCATCGGCATGCTTGCCCTGCTGCTGCTATTAGGTTAATAAACATCGTTTTGTTTTATGTTGGGATCCGTCCTTCACCGACTCCGCATCCCACATCTGGTGACCCGGAAACCGAAAAAACCGCACCGCCATGGCCGACCCGGAAGCTCTCGCCGCTCTGCGCCAGCAAGTGCAACAACTTGAACAAGCACTGCAGACCCAGCAACAGCAGCCTTCCCGCAGCGCCTCCACAACAGAGGCCGTGCCTGCCGGCTCCGCTGAGGACGTCAGAGCTCCAGCAGAAGGCATCCTGCACGCTGCCTCATACGACGCCTGGCGTGTCGCCGTCAAGCTTCCGCCGTTTTGGGCGGACTCGCCCGAAGTCTGGTTCGCCCAGGTCGAGGCCCAGTTCTCCCTGGCGCGCATCACGCAAGACCGCACCCGCTACGATTACGTCGTCGCCCACCTCGACGCACGTTATGCCAACGAGGTCCGAGATATTCTCGCCAACCCACCAACGGCCAACCACTACGAACACCTGAAGACTGAACTCATCCGCCGCCTGTCGCTCTCGGATGAACAGAAGGTGCGGCAACTTCAGTCCACAGAGCTTGCTGAGCGTAAACCTTCGCAGCTCCTGCGCCACATGCGTGCGCTCGCGGGAAGCTTGCAAGTCCAGGATTCCTTCCTGCGAGCGCTTTGGCTCCAACGACTCCCGCCGCACGCCCAGGCAATTCTGCAGACCCAGGTTAGGCTACCCCTCGACGAACTTGCGGAGATGGCTGATCGCGTCATCGAGGTCTCCTTGCCGCAGTTGTCGCCCACCATCCAGGCTGTCGCCGCACCGCTGAACACCGCGTAGCTTGCACGCCGCATCGACGACATCGATCGACAGCTCAACTCCATTCAACAACGCTTGGGTGAACGTCTTCCGATGCACCAGCGCAGCCACTCGCAAAGTTCGTCGCGGCAACCCGACAACAACGGCCCGTGCTACTACCACCGACGCTTCGGGGACAGAGCCCGGCAATGTCGACCACCCTGTTCTGCTGGGCATGCGGAAAACGCCAACGGCAGCTCGTAGAGACGGCCGCAAGCTGCCATCCGGAGGCTGTCGCATCTTCGTCAGCGACCAAATCACGAAGCAGCGGTTCCTTGTCGACAGCGGTTCCGACATTTGCTGCTACCCGCGATCCCATCTTGAAGGTCCTCGTCCGCCTACGTCTTTCGAGCTCAGCGCGGCAAACCGCTCTACAATCAAGACGTACGGCTCGCTCTGCCTGCACATCCAGCTCAGAAACATACGCGGTGACCTTCGCTGGAATTTTCGTCATCGCCGACGTCGCCGAGCCAATCATCGGCTCAGACTTTCTGGCCCACTACAACCTCCTTCCGGACTGCCGCAACGACCTCCTCATCGACGCGACAACGGGGCATTCCACACCAGGCCAGCAAACGACCGCCCAACAGCCAAGCATCAAGGTACTCAGTGTTGACAATCATTCGCCGTACCACGCCATCCTCGCCGAATTTCCCAGACTGACGCGCCCCAGCGGACTGCCACGCAGAGTGCAGCACACCAGCGTGCACTACATCCGGACAACTTCAGGCCCCGCGGTTTTCTGCCGCGCCCGTCGCCTTGCCCCGGACCGCATGCGCATAGCCAAAGCAGAGTTCGAGGCCATGCTCCGCGAAGGAATCGCCCGCCGCTCTGACAGTCCATGGGCCTCGCCGCTCCACTTTGTTCCGAAGAAGACCGAAGGCTGGCGGCCCTGCGGAGACTACCGTGCCCTCAGCGCGCGCACCATCCCGGACAGGTACCCTATCCACCACATACAGGACTTCGCCAATCGCATCTATGGCTGCCACGTGTTCTCTGTGCTAGCCTTGGTGAAGGCGTACACACAGATACCCGTCAATCCGGATGACGTCCCGAAAACGGCAATCATCACTCCCTTTGGCTTGTTCGAGTTTCCCTTCATGAGCTTCGGCCTGAGGAACGCTGGACAAACCTTTCAGCGCTTCATCGACGAAGTCGTCCGCGGCCTCGACTTCTGCTTCATTTACCTTGACGACATACTGGTATTTTCCCGCGACGCCGAAGAGCACCACAGGCACCTTCGTCTGCTGTTCCAATGCCTCGACGACCACGGTCTACTCGTCAATATCCAAAAAAGCACGCTAGGCGCTTCCGTCGTCCGCTTCCTCGGCCACGAAGTTTCATCTGAGGGAACTCGGCCTTTGCCTCAATGCATCTCAGACCTGCAAAGTTACCCTCAACCCACCACCGCTAAAGACCTTCGCCGTTTCCTTGGCATGCTGAACTTCTACAGGCGTTTCTTGCCACACGCTGCCGACTACCAGGCTTCCCTTCATGATGCTTTGGCCGGCCTACGAGGAAACCAACCCGTCACGTGGACACCGACGTTAGCGAGAACTTTCGAAGATTGCAAAGCCGCCCTCTGCACCGCCACGCTCCTCACCCATCCCGTGCCAGACGCTCCCTTTGGACTGTTCACGGACGCATCTAGCTTCGCCATCGGCGCCACCCTCATGCAACGCGTGGAAAACACCTGGCATCCCTTGGCGTTCTCCAAGAAGCTCGAAGCTCGGAAAACGACCCCTTCAACCGCCAGTTCCACTGAGGAAACCACGACTACCGCCCCGACAATGTTGCCAGCCTACTACGGAGAACTTCTGGCGATATACGAAGCAGTGCAAGACTTTCGCCACATTCTGGAAGCACAGAACTGCACCATCTATACAGACCACAAGCCTCTTACCTACGCCTTCTCTCAACGTCGCGACAAACTCCCGCCTGCACAGCACAACCAACTCTCGTTCATTGCACAGTTCACCACCGACATCCAACATGTCAGCGGGAAAGACAACGTGGTCGCCGACGCGCTTTCACGTGTAGCAGCCATCAGCTCTGTGCAGATAACAGCAGACGTCCTCGCCGAGGCTCAGACTACGGACACCGAACTGCAGGAACTTCTCAAGGGCACGTCCTCACTTCAGCTGCAACAAGTCCCCATCCCAGGGTCGACAACTACAATCTGTTGCGACATGTCGACAGGACGAAGCAGGCCCTATGTGCCCCTGTCCCATCACCGTGGTCTTTTCGACCAGCTCCACAACCTCAGCCATCCCGGCATACGCGCCTCGACACGCCTCGTGGCTGACCGCTACGTCTGGCCCTCCATGCAGCGGGATTGTCGCACCTGGGCGCGCTCCTGCATTCAATGCCATCGCGCTAAAGTCACCAGGCACGTCACGTCACCACTCGGAACATTCCCTCAGCCCTCTGGTCGGTTTGAGCACGTCCACCTCGACATCATAGGACCCTTTCCCCCGGCTGGACCCTATCGCTACTGCCTCACTGCCATCGACCGCTACACTCGATGGCCTGGCCTCTCGAGGGAATCACCGCGGAAGACGTGGCCTCGGCCTTCTTCTCCGGCTGGATTGCCCGTTTCGGCGCTCCCCGCCGCGTAACCACCGACCAAGGGCGACAGTTTGAGTCTCACCTATTCAGGCTCCTGGGATTGACCATCGGGTTTGAACGCTTGAGGACCACGAGCTACCATCCCTGCGCCAACGGAATGATCGAGCGTTTTCACCGACAGTTCAAAGCCGCCATTATGTGCCACCCGGACTCAACCTGGTTCGAGGCCATCCCAGCTGTCATCCTCGGTCTTCGCGCCACCTTCAAGCCGGACATCCATGCTACGCCAGCAGAGCTCGTCTACGGGGAACCACTCCGTCTGCCAGGTGAATTTGTCGCAGCTCTGCCATCCAGCACTACGACGTCAGACCCCACCGACTTCGTCGCCCGGCTCCGACGCACCATCGCTGCCTTACGCCCGTCCCCTGCAGCCCACCATAGGAAGCCCACACCTTTTGTGTTCAAAGAGCTAGCATCGTGCACGCATGCTTTCCTCCGCGACGACACCGTCCGCCGGCCTTTCCAGCCACCCTACAGTGGACCCTATCTAGTCGTCCATCGCGACGACAAGAACTTCACCCTGCGTTTGAACGGGAACGACGTCCGCGTCTCGATTGACCGACTCAAGCCCGCATACATCGCGGCGAACGAACCTGGCAGCGCCACTCTTTCAACTGGCGTCCTTCCACAGCCACCGACGTCGCAGCCCACTCCTTTCACGACACGCTCTGGACGTCTGGTACGCCTCCCAGATTTTTACAGACCCTGAGGGCTCTGCACTCCGCGGGGGGGGGGGGTGATGTGACGACCACTGCGCACAGACCTACGCAGCCTCCGTCTCGTCACTGATTAGCCCGGCGTGACACAGCTACCTGCTCCAACACGCTTCCGATAAAAGACAGCGCCACGCAGTTTCGTCGGAGGCTTACGTCACCACTGCTGGCTATATAACCCAAGCTACCAAGCTTGGTTTCATGTTTGTTTCTCTAACCTTCCGAAGCGCAGCATCGGCATGCTTGCCCTGCTGCTGCTATTACGTTAATAAAAATTGTTTTGTTTTATGTTGGGATCCGTCCTTCACCGGCTCCGCATCCCACACATTCATTTTAAGCAAGTCCAATAACACTTGCCGTTCTGCCCAGCGACTGCAAAAAAGAATAGTTCAATTTTAGCATTATTTTAACAAAACTCGTCAAAACAACACATGTAATATTTTCTGGCAAAGTTATATAGAAAGCGCGAAAAGATGGTCTGTGATGTGCAATTAATAAATTTAGGTATTCCTCATTTACATGCTTGTATGAGTATAGCCAGCTAAAATGTGTGACTGATGTGCATAGTGTCATATAGTGCAATATAAACTGCAGAAATAGGCATCATGTTTCAATCTTTATTACTTGTGATCAAGAATAAATAAAAAAAATCACAGCATATCCACGGAGTGAATGATGATGAGTGGGCGAAGCTGCGGAGGTTCATCGGTAAACCGTGAATCTTCCGTGAATTCTGCCCAGTACATCATCACCGACGTGAGATCGGGCGCGTTTATACTAAAGGTTCGATGAGTTATGACGACTTGCAGCTCACTTTAATTTTACATGTACGCTGTGAATTTTCATTGTTTAGAAAACCATTGCTTTAGAAAACATCTGGCGTCTTTCGTTAAGCAGCTGGCGTCTTTTCGTTTTGCTTTAGAAACATCTGGCGTTCTTTCGTTTTGCTTTTACAAAACATCTGGCGTCTTTCGTTGGTTTTTTTCATCAATCAACGGCGTTTTGAACAAAATTTTTATTGTTTAATCACGTACAGGAGGAATCTCACCAGGCACTACCTTGGAGGTAAACAATGGCTGCTAATGGGAATGAGAGACTGAAGAAGTCGGCTTTTAGGTAACACTTACACTTCCACTTCTACGAACGTTTCCTACTGGAACATGCCAATGGCTGCTAATGGGGAATGAGAGACAGAAGAATTCGGCTTTTAGTTAACGCGCACGCTGCGAATTTTTTATTGTTCAACAACGCACAGGAAAAATCTCCCACCGGCACCACCTTGGAGGTCAAAGCGTAAGACTGGTTACGCACTACGACTACTACGACTACTACGACTACGACTACGAGGGACGAACGGGTGCCGCCTTAAGGAGCTTCGCCCCTAAAAGTGGTGACGGCTGGAGGCATCAGACTTGTGACTTGCTAGGCTGTGACTCCTGTTCAGCGTGAGCACCATAAAAACGGTATCTGAAAAGCAGAAGGTGATATTATGATGATAAAATGAAATTCCAGCATAAGTTTGCAAAATCTACACAAAGTAGTTCACATGCACATAATGAAGGCTCAGAACAAAACAACAAATGCAAACCGGCATGGTAAGGAACCAAGTTTTTTGCCGTTATCGTGTAAAACAACTTGCAAATAGAGCTTTTGTAACACGTCGCTTGGCGACAGACTTGCAGCACAAGATCACGTGAGCCTCTTTAAACAACAAACGAAATTGGTTTAAGCTCCTTTGCGTGGGTGCCACTCACCTCTTTTCCTACGTCGTCTCGTCCAACCAAAGGAAATGTAGGACCGACTGCCTCGTTCGCTTTGATTTATTTATTTATTCATGATACCTTACAGGGCCCAATAGGGCACTGAGTAAGGGGAGCAAATACAAAGCAAAATATCACAGAAAAATACATCAACAAATACAGGGCGAACGCCGCTGTTGATTTTTCCATCAAGAGCGGCGAGGCGCCAGACAAAGCGACACCTTCGTTTCTCCGAGTGTGGCAGTCAACTGGAGTGAAGAGGCGGGAGAAGTGATCCGGGATTCTGGGAATAACCACAACACACACACTGCTTATTAGTATTTAAAAGCACCCTTTGTTCAACAAACCGTTACTGTACACACATCTGACACGAGTGTTTCGTTCGAAATAATTTCCCAACGAAAACAAATTTTCACGTAAAAGGCAACGGGAATATCGTTTCGCAATAGGCACTGGCTATGCACGAATGAAAGCACTTCTTTTCTGAGAAATAGCTTCAAAATTTGTGTTTAGAATAAGCACGGCTTTGCGCCAGCATATTCCGACACCCGGCAGTCAGGGGCACGCCGTGAGCGGTTACTGACCGCATGTTTTACAAACGTAACCCATCCTTCACTGCTCAGCAAACACATTCGAGTATGAGTGCACGAACGACACCCAACGCGCGCGGACGCCGTCTACGTCGAGATCAGACATGTCATATGCTAGAATTAGCGCACATAACTCCCACAATCACGTACGCTCACTTTATTCTGTTATAGCGTCATCGCAGATGTTGGAAAACCACGAAAACAGCAAACAGAAATGAAGGAAAAAAAATTGGCCGCGTATCTGCGTGCTTCGCTGCAAATGTCGTGTAAAGACGATAGAAGAGGCGCTGTGTGAGATATGGACGCCATCTGACAATACGTCGGGAAACATGAGTGCTGTGTTGCGTGCTGGTAGTCCCGGCGCAGCAGCAAGCGAAGACCGGCGGTGACCAACGCGACCGGCGGGGACGCCAGCCAGCCCGAAAACGCGGTTTGGCGCGAAGCGCTGAAGCAGAGAAACGTCCGCACTCAACGAGTACTCTCCACACACTCTTTTATTTACACGTCGCCTGGGTAAAACAGGAACGCCAGAGCGGCGCCCACAACCGGCAGCCTGAAGGCCGCCCACAACGCTGCTTTTTCATTTTTTAAATATTTTTTTTCACCTTCTTGGCCTTCTCAAAACTAAAGCTTTTCAACACCAACCCATGGCATTCGTACAGTGCAATACAGAACCGAAACCGAAACACAACAATGAGCTCGTGCGAAGGGCACGGAGGAAGGCAAATTTCAGCGCAGTCGCATTTTCAGCTTTGTTGAAACAGCGCTCACTAGACGACGACGAAGTAAAAGAAGGCACAGGACAGGCGCTGCCTGTCGTGTGCCTTCTTTTACTTCGTCGTCGTCTAGTGAGCGCTGTTTCAACAAAGATGAACGCATACCAACTCGCTCAAGCTTCCATTCTTATGCATTTTCAGCGCAGCTTAAGAAACTAGGGTCCTTAAAATTATGTATGTATGCATTTTCTGTTAAAGGAACACGCCACCTAATACTTACCTAGTGATGTTGCACCTCAGATATGCATGATATTTACTTTTTGATCGACAACGTTCACAAGTATGAACAGCCATACCAGTTCAAGACGGCTGGCCCTTGGGCAAGTGGTTCAACTTTGGCCGGGTAGCTGAATCGAGGGACGTGCCGACAAACAGAAAGACAGAAAGACAGACCAAAATTTCTGCGTTTAAGTTCCCCAAGAAAGACTATCGTCTTTAAAAATTACACCATTTCCCGCTAAAGGGGACCATGAGGCGATGCGAAGCCGGAGCACTTGCACGATCGCGTTCCGTTGGCGTTCTTTGGGCATGCTACTGACCTCGCGTCGGGGAACGCGAAGAGAACGCTACGCGCGTCTTGTCTTCCCTCTAGCCTGGCCGTTAATTCTCACAGGGCGAGCGGGGAACGCAGTCGGCAGGCGTGCGAGAGGGGGCAGCGTAGGAGAGGAGAGAGAGGGGGAGGGGACGCGCATGCGCTGGTGCTCATCGCGGCGTTGCGCAAGAGAGAATTTTGGCATGTCTAGCCCGCGTTTCAGAGAAAGATTGGAAAGGGGGAGGGGAGAGGGGAAGTCAGAGGGTGAAAGGGGAGAGCGGGAGTGGAGAGGGGAGGGGAGAGGGTATGCGCATGCGCAGTAAGGTGGTCACGCCGCACACCACCACCACCGGTTGGAACTCCGCCATAAGATACTTCGCATCTAAAAGTGCACGGCGGCGACCGCAAGAATGCGCGCCGTCGAAAGTCTCTAGCTTTGTCGCCTTACCGGCGAGGCGTGTCCAACTTAAGTGACTAACGCGTACATGCTGGAAGCATCTTACTATATCTCCACTTCAAACCACGGTCCGTCTTTAAGCCAAGAAAAAACCATAATATATAGTTCGTCTAAACGTTCTGTGGACGGACTTTTCTTCACGTTCCCACGCGCGGAAGTACGCTGCACACTCACGGATGATGGAAATGCTGTTGTGAAGTAGACTAAAGCGCGTCTCAAAACGACATCTTCCACATTCAGCAGTGCAGACACAATGTGCGATCAGCAAAAAATGACCCTTGATAATTGTTTGCATCGCTCATTTTATGGGAGCTTGTACAGCAGCGTGCATAACGGTGTCAACCCGTTAACTGACAGCTTTAGTTGGGCATCCGCAACAGCCCCGCGGACGCAGGCTGCTGTTGGGAATGGCTGGCAGATAACTTCGGCACAGCTGCTGCAGACGCCCAGCTAAAGCTATATAATTAGTACACACGAAAGCAGTACACTCACCGTTAACCGGCGCACGTTGTCCGTGTCCGCAACTCCATGAATATCCCGTCCTCCAAGCGTGACTTCGAGCACGGAGCCTGGCGTCAACGCCACCGAAGATGCGCATTTTTGTTCGAACACAAAACTGCACAACAGGCAACTGACGCAACCCGCGCTACCGACGCAACGCATTCCAAGAGATCGAGCAGACTGTGAGAGCAGGCCTTGGCGCGGAGCCAGCCCGTTTGGCTCCGTCGGCGAGCCACCGCGCCACAAAGACGCCAAACGGTGAACGCGCGACACGTATGGCGTGTACGATGGTGGCTTCATCACGGAAGCCAATCGAAACGTGCTTCAGGAAAGTCCCGTGACACAAGCCGAAATGCTAACTCTCTTTCTCTTCATCTACCCTGCAAGAGGGGTCGAATGCATACCCGAAGAGAGTCACGCGGCCTTGACCATCTTTTGACTCTTTTTTTTTTCTTACAGTGTAGTCACGCACATATTGCTGTGTATGGCCAATAAAGAACGCAGACCTAGCCACGCCGATTGGGGCTTTGTGTCGGTGTCCATGTCTGCAGCTTCACCTCGAATGGATCAAAATACAGGTCAAAGGCCGGAATACCTGGCATTCTTATGAAGGCCGGACGCCGGCCGGAAACGACAATAAATCGCTTTCTACGCGCACTTGTAATTGATGGTATATTGATTAAACTTGCTTCAAGTCGTTAGTAAAGAAATTAATGAGTGAGCAACTAGCCTGACAGTCCTACCTGATGCAGTGGTACGTTGATTTGAACTGAAACCGTGCTACGAAAGGCAAAGAACAAATTTTTTCAGCTGCCTGTAATGCAACCGTCTCTTTCTTTCTCTCCCGCAGGCGTGGCCTTGCAGTCGAACCGCAAAATGGCCCTGGATACTGCGAGTGCGACAGCGTTATCTAAGCAGTGCCGCTGAAGCGTCAAATCCTTCCCACGTGCACAAATCTAAACGATGAATTTTATAGCACACATCATTTTCATTGTTTCAGAGAGATCAGTTACATTGTTTTGTAAGGAAGAGCATTGAAGGATGAAGACGTAGGATGCTCCTTTAAATAAAGCGTTTTTTCATGTTATCGAATCGTGTACATCTATAAACACATAAATCACAGAAATCAGTTAAATAATGATAGATATGCCTCGTAAGAAGTGTGCCGAACCGAACATGAACCGATCTTAGAAAGTGTTTATTCAGTAACTGAAAATAATTGGTCCTTGGTTTAGGAAGAACGTGGTTCAAGTTAGAGCACTGCACGGGCTCGGGCCTACCCGAAAACCCGGGTAAAGTAGTTTTCACGGCGGGCCCGGGCCGGGCTCGGGTTTGAGGAGGCGGGCTCGCGTAGGGCAGGGCTCGGACTTTGCTCAGTTCTTAAAGGGACACTGAAATAATACAATGAATAGGTTAAGACTGATAAAGTGTGCTCTGAGAACTCGAATGTAGTTAATTTCACCATCATAAGGAGAACATCAAGGGCAAAGTTCCATTTTTAAATTTCGTGCCAAAATTCCCGTGCGTGACGTCACAGATTTGAAACTGTATTTGTCGTATTCTGGGGACATTGGGTCAACGAAACCTCTTCAAACTAGGCATGAAAGTCTATGGCCCTATCAGAAGTTAATGTACTTAATTTTTACCGATTAGGAACTACGTAGATTCCAGCAAACGCCGTCATAATCTATGACGTCACGGTGTTTGTTGCACGAATTTCAAGGTGGCGTCGGCACCCGCATTTTCTTTTTGCGCGTTTCCATTAAACGTATATTCATGTTTAAAGGCAAAGTTTATTACCTTGACGAAATAGCTGGCTTGAAATAAGAATCGCGAATTCTATGCCGGGTGATGTCCCCTTACCTCGAGTCATATCCATCCAATGAGTAAGCGTCGAGAACAGGGGCGAAGCCAGAAATTTTTTCGGTCGGGGGGGTGGGGCCCGGGCAGGCATACGCGGTGGAGTGTCATTTTGTGCTGTTTGTGCTATGGCAACAAATAAATTTAGGGGGTGGGGGGGGCGGGGCACGGGCGCGGTGTGCCACCCCCTGGCTACGCCCTGGTCGCGAAGCTTATTCGCACCTTTATTACCAAACTGGAATGAACACCGAAAATAGATCGCAATGACTTCGTCCACCTACTGCCAGTCCTGCCAGTGTAGTCTTACCAGCGTAGGCCACCTTCTAGCGGTAGAACATCGTTAGGAAGGCATACACCATTAAAATATGAACAAAAAGAGCTCTGTGCAAGCTCCGCGTAACAAAAACTGCTGAAAATGCAAGGAGAAGCCCTCAGAAGCATTTATAGATTATAGGGAAGAGTGGCAGAACGTTCGGGAACGAGAGAAATGAAGGGATCAGCTTGACAGTCATTTTCATTCTGCAAAGGTCCAAAAAGACATCCTAAATTTGTTCCAGTGTTGAAAGTTAAGAACTGCCGACGTCTTCACATTTCGCAAGGCAGACGTGCGCCGCTGCGGGTATAGAAGCCCCCGGAAACTAAGCGCCAGTTTCGGTTTCAAGGAACATGCGCGCTCGTAGCGATTGCCGGGCATCCTAAGATTTGGTTGAACGAAATGAGATTGATGTGGATGTTTGTATTTATTGCCAGGCCGCCCACTTTGGACGCACAGTGCGCTTGCTCAGAATAAATGTTTATTCTCTGTCTCTCTGTGTCGAGTGTTTACAAGTAAAGAAATTTGACTGAACTGCAAAGAGCTCTTCTGTTGTTCATTTGTCTCTATTTCTTATTTTGTGAAACTTAAATCGGGCGAAGAGCGGGAACTGGCAGACTTGCGTTCGCAGCGCTTGCCTCCGCTCACCCTTGCCACTCGCTCAGCGATATCACAAGTTGGATAGCGCTCAGTTATGTCACTCGGTTGGCGTGCGAAGGATGAATAGGGAAGTATAAGACATTTCATGGGGCGTGCAGCGAACAGAAGCTGAAGGGAGCCAAGTCGAGGAAGCCAATCGAGTATTAGACGAAGGTGGCTAAATCGGGGCGTCACATGTTTTGCGCGGCTCTATCGTGTGTTAACCTAGGGATTTCCAGTTCCGCAAAGGTTTTTAAGGTTTCCTAGTGACTACTGGTGATCACAAGTATTTGGGTCCATTATTTGAGCAGGTATTCATTTTGCATGAGTACATGAGAAAATTCACTTCCTTGCAAGGCTCTCGGGACTGAAATAAGCACAGTGTCGCTAGACTAACTCATTATAACGAGAGCCTACCTGTTGCCGGCAAAATCCGTTTAATGAATGGCTTGAATGCGTGTTGGTTCGGCGATACAGTTGTTTTATCGTTTACTTTTGCCATGTAGTTCAAATGATGTGAAACAACTATAGGCTCCTTCCTGTTCATGGAAATGCATGTGGCCAGTTTGAAACATTGCGAGTCTTTACTTCTAATACAGTAACTAAAATACATGTAACGGGCTCACTGATGCTTTGAGAAATCGTTTAACAGGGAATGTCGCTGGAGCCAACGTTTCGACAAGCGGTCTTTTCTTCGTCAAGGCAATGCTGCTGCCCTGACGAAGACAAGTCGACTTGTCGAAACATTGCCTCCGGCATTCCCTTTTCAACAGTTTCTCATCGCTTCAAGCCCCCATCTTCCTGTGAACTTCCGTCTTGTTTGGTACTAAGTTCTGCAAGAAAAATATGTTCGCCGTCATAACAGACGTGATTGAGTCAAGGACGACGTGGCCTGCTCGCGGTTGTTAATTTTTGCATTGGTTCGGATATTCTGAGTTCAATGCTTGCTCATTATGTGCATATTTCAGTTTTGAATTAAAGCTGGTTTTGCAGATTGACACTGTCACACTACGTGTATGTCTGTGTTTTCTAGTACGAAACCTATGATATGAAAAAAAAGATTTAAATTTTACTTATGTCGATCTAGTTTTGTGTTATTGAGAAATTGGTCAGCTTTAGTTTGTGCATATCACAACACACAAAAAAAATTTAGGAAATGGTTAACTAAATTTAGCGAATGGCCGCGTCACCCGAGCGGCCAGCGCACCTGCAAGATAGCACGCACACATTCCGCTTGCATGCGAAGTGGGAAAGGAGGGCTTCTGCGGCAACCCTCCACCTCTCCGTTTCGCGCCTTTCCCTCTATTTGCTTACCTCATGAGTGACGTCATGAAATAAATTTTTTACTTGTGCACTATTTCTAGTAGGTAATCGGCAGCCGCCAGTGGTGGAAGCGGCGCTGCCGCAGCGTATCAGCGTGCGAGAGCGCGTCCCATGGGAGTTTCCGCCCCCTGGCTATAGCGCAAGCAGTGCAAGAAACTTTAGCGCGGCAGAACACGTGATACAATGGCGCATGGTGTCCTTATAGTGGAATCGCTTTACAATTTCATTTTTTGTACAATAACATGCGAACAAATAAAGGCTGTAAACTGAACCACAAATCCTCGGACTGTATATAATAGCAGTGGTGCGATATATGAAAAGAATGCTATGACAAATAGTTTCATTTTTTCCATTCGGCTCCTTATACGTATTTCCAAAGTGCACGTGGTGCACGCGGTTCGTTATAATTTTTATCTAGGTTAGTGTATTTACTACGAACGTAATAAATTTGGCTTTTTCTACTACTTTTCTTCATGTGGCAAGGTGCTACTGTGATGAAGATAGGTGCTACATATCCAGAAGTGTGCACGCTTGGCTTTGTGGTTACAGCATGTTTTAAAGGGACACTAAAGGGAAAAACGATTTTTCACGTTTTAGTAAATCACTCTTTCAGAATTCCAAAATCACCACGCCTGCCGCGAGAAGACGCATGGGAAGCGAGAAAACGCGCAAAAAATTCACCGCCATATCCACGAAGTGAATGATGTTATAGGAGCTTGCTCGGAGATGATCGGGTAACCCGCGAATACCCCGTACACATTCCTCTACCATCATATTTAGACGTGACAAAGTTGTCATATATGCATTACATACACAATATTTATTAATTTACGGTTGCATGCACTATATCCATTTTGATGAAGTATATATCCATTTGGATGGACTATAAACATTATATATACACAGGAGATGTTGTTTTACCAAGTTCAAACACAGTCCTCTACCATCATATATAGACGTGACAACGTTGTTATATATGCATGACATACGCAATACTTATTAATTTACGGTTGGATGCACTATATACATTTTGATGAAGTATATATCTATTTGGATGGACTATAAACATTATATATACACAGGGGATGTTGTTTTACCAAGTTCAAACACAGTCCTCTACCATCATATATAGACGTGTCAACGCTGTTATATATGCATTACATACACAATACTTATTAATTTACGGTTGGATGCACTATATACCATTTGATGAAGTATATATCCATTTGGATGGACTATGAACATTATATATACACAGGGGATCTTGTTTTACCAAGTTCAAACACAGTCCTCTACCATCATATTGCCACGCCCACTTCTTGTCTTGTTTTGATGTATTCGGGTTTGACCGGCAGAGACGGTTATCAACGCTCGACGCTGTCCGCGAAGTAGTGTTCTAGAAGCGTCGCGATTGTAGTAGATCGGTTTGTTAAGATTGCGCCCCGCACGCGAATGTTCCAGCTTTGTCTAGAGATTACGCCGCCACCAGCGATATTGCTGGAAAGTTCGATAGCGCCTGTATAAAAGCCTACGCGCGTGACCGCTTGTCAGTTGATCGACGGACGACGCCCTGTTCGCCGCTATCATTGTACAGCGTGCATTGCTGTAGTTCTAGTTCTCATTTTCCGGCCACAAGTTCGGCCAAATAAACAGTTTCATCCTACAAACGCCGACTGCTGTCTTCGTCGACGTCACGACCTCGTGACAATATATAGACGTGAGAACGTTGTTATATATACATTACATACGCAATACTTATTAATTTACGGTTGCATGCACTACATACATTTTGATGAAGTATATATCCATTTGGATGGACTATAAACATTATATATACACAGGGGATGTTGTTTTACCAAGTTCAAACACAGTCCTCCACCATCATTTATAGACGTGACAACGTTGTTATATATGCATTACATACGCAATACTTATTAATTTACGGTTGGATGCACTATATACATTTTGATGAAGTATATATCCATTTGGATGAACTATAAACATTATATATACACAGGGGATGTTATTTTACCAAGTTGAAGAAGGGCGTCCCTCGATGAGTTCGGGGACTGGTTTCCCTTTAAAGATGACTGCTTTATGATGGATGAAATATATGCATTACATATACACAAGAGATGTTCTTTTACAAAGTACAAGAAAGGCGTCCCTCGATGAGCTTGGGGACTTGTTTCCCTTTAAAGATGATAGCTTTATGATCAGTAAAGTATGTTGCCGAGGGATCATCGATGATGGGACGCAATGGAAAGTTCGAGAAGGCAACATCGATACAGGTGCTCCTGATGGTGGTGGGACGTTTGCAGTCGTACGATACGCACCGGAGAGCGTAACGTGACATCATGTGTTGGCTGGTTATTGGCAACGCGAGATCTTCCCGAGCTGCTACTGCGTTGCGAGCCCGTCGCGCTGCTGCCGTTCATGCTGCGGAGCGGCAACGAAGAATGTTCACTTAGTGAGCTCCCGGTGAAAAGAAAGGAAGCGAGCCAAAAACGAGAGGCGCGGCCCTCGAGCAATCACCTAACTAGCGCTGACCGACATGACCGGCCGTTCATGTAGGCTCCCTAGCCGGATGGATGGATGGATGCTATGAGCGTCCCCTTTAAAACGGGGCGGTGACATGTCTGCCACCAGGCTCGAAGAAAAAAAAAAAAAAAAAAGGAAAGCTTCCTTGTTTCATGTTGGCCTAATACCTTATCTACATTGATTAAATCTATGTTATTATACCAAAAATATAAATTCACGGTCCATCTCTCTGCCTCTTAAGGCAGAATGACCTTATTTTTCCCCCATTATTTATTTTTGTTCTTTATCTCTACTTTTCTGCCACCAATACTCTAACCGTCTCTTACTTATTTCTATCGCGGACGTGTTCAGCTTTCCATTGTTGTCCCTAAAACCCAAGGCTTCATGTATACTCGTGCCCACACGTATACCTGGGTGAATATCGCCACATTCAATCAGTACATGTTCCATCGTTTCCTTAGTTCCCCCGCAGCATGTACATTGTTCTTCTTCGTTACTAAATCTCGCTTTATAAATACGCGTTCTAAGGCAGCCCGACCTTGCTTCAAACAGTAAAGCGCTTCCCCTTGAATTATCATAAAACCTTTCCCTCCTTATTTCGTTTTTTTCCTTTTCGGTAGTTACTCAGAGCCGGCTTCTTTTCCATCGCTGTCATCCAATAAGTCCTCTCCGCCTCTCTGACCTTCCGCTTAATGCTCCTTGTTGCCATATCGCCCGCACTGCCAGCCGTATATTTACTGGTGAGCCTCCTAGTTCTTTTCCTCCACTGCGTGTCAACGCTTTTTCTATACAAATACCTGAAAACCTTCTCTGCCCATCTACTCTCCTTCATTTTCCTCAGCCTCTCTTCGAATCTCATTTTGCTCTGCGCTTCCCTCACTTCAAAGCCTGTCCATCCCATATCACCCTTTACCGCCTCATTTGTTGTCTTCCCGTGAGCGCCCAACGCGAGGCGGCCCACCGTCCTTTGATTTACATCCATTCCTGATTGCACCTCTGACTTCATGCACACCACTGAGTTCCCAAATGTAAGCCCCGGAACCATCACACCCTTCCACAGCCCTCGAAGCACCTCGTACCTATTGTATCCCCATAAAGCTCTGTGCTTCATAATTGCAGCATTCCTCTTTCCCTTTGCTACCGATGCTTTCTCTTGTACCTCCATATATCTATCCCCCTCATTTACCCATACTCCGAGGTACTTGTACTCGCTTACCCTCGGTATTTTTTGGCCCTGTATTAATACCGTATGGTCTCCGTGATCATTGAATACCATCAATCCACATTTTGTTGCACTAAATCCTAGTCCTAGAGCCTCACACTCCCTTCCGCATATATCTGCCAGTCGCTGTATATCATCTTGACTGTCCGCAAATAAGACAATATCATCAGCATAAAATAGACCTGGAAGCTTCTGCTCAACCATCGCTCCGACCTGTTTGTGTGACAAATTAAATCCAATGTTGCTACCTTCTAGCGCTTTTTCCATCCTCGCCATGTACAGCATGAATAACAGCGGGGACAAAGGGCATCCCTGTCTCAGCCCCTTGCTAATTTCAACGCTGTCCTTGCTACTTATTCCTTCCCATTCTATACAAACTGTATTTCCTCGGTATATTTCCCTCAAAAGCTGTACACAGTCGTCACCTATGCCCACTTCCTTCAATATATCCCACAAAATTTCCTGATTAACGTTGTCATACGCCCCGGTGATATCTAGATAAGCTACGTATAAGGGCCTGTTTTCTATTTTAGATATTTCTATACACTGGGTAAGAACAAACAGATTATCGTCTAACCGCCTGTCGATTCGAAATCCATTCTGAAGTTCTCCCAAAATATCATTTTGTTCTACCCACGCTTCTATTTTTAATTTTACTGCCTGCATCGCCAACCTGTATAGCACCGATGTAATTGTTAGCGGTCTATACGAGCGAATGTTATCCTTTTCTCCCTTGCCTTTATAGATTAAGTTCATTCTACTTTTTCTCCAACTGTCTGGTATTTCCCTCTCCTGTAAGCACTTTTCTACGGCTTTCAGCAGTGCTTCTTTAGTGTTATGCCCGAGTTCGTTAATGAGGCTGACGGGAACCCCATCTAAGCCCGGAGTAGTGCGCTTAGGAATTTTTCCTTCGGCCTTCTTCCAATTGAAATTCTCTAGTACTACATCTTCGTCGGTTGCACTCCTTTGCGTACTTTTACTCACCGGGGGAATCCCCTGGGGGACCTTTTTAAACGAATCGGCTGTTATCTTTCGGATGTAACCTAGCGCTTCATATCCTTCCAATTTATTTCCTCCTTCATCTACCATATGTTGTTGCATTGTGACCGACTTCCTACCCAGCGCTTTTAGGTGGCTCCAAAATATCCTAGGCGCGGCCTTCTTCTTTTCGCGAATCTCTGTCATCCAGCGTTCACTTTCACCTTTAATTTTTGCCTCGACTAATTTCTGCACAATGGATTTTTGCTCTAAATATATTTCCCATATTTGGTTGACTTCGTCCTGTGGCCGCTTCTCCTTTTTTGCCTGTCTGTGCTCCCGTGATGCCTGACGTCGCATAGCGATCGCTTCCCGGATTTCTTTGTTCCACCAACTTTTTGGCTTTTTCTTTCCTTTCCAACAAATAGTTTTCTTCTCTATTTCCATTTCTTTCGTGATTACATGTAGCAGCTCACTATACTTCCAGTCTTTGCCTGGTAGTTCGTCTACTTTTTCCTCGACTCTTGCGGCTATATTTGTTATTTGTTTGTCATTTAGATACGAGCTGCCAAACTTTGATTCTATGTTCTTATTTTCAGTTTTATATCCCATTTGTAATATTATGCGTTTATGATCACTACCCAAGCTGTTAATGCCTTCTTCGTCTATTCTCATCTCTCTAAGTTTGTCATATATTCCTTCTGTCATGAGACAGTAATCAATGCTCGATTGCCTGTTTCTGACTTCCCACGTGATCTGCCCCTCACACTTAGGCCCCACGTTAACTATCTCAAGACTATGTTGCTCGCAGAGATCTAGCAATAACTTGCCATTGGTGTCTGAATATCCGTCAAGGTCATGAATGTGAGCGTTCATGTCCCCTAGAAGGATTATCTCGGCATCATGACCAAATTCTTTAATATCGGTGCTTATGCATTTCACTATCTCCAGATTCTTTTCTCTGCAGTTATTGCCTGTCCACAAGTAAGCTACACCTAGCCACGTTTTCTTTCCACCTACTGTGCCCGAAACCCACATGTGCTCTGAACACGTTTGTTTCACTCTCTCCCATTTTGTTCTGCTATGAATTAGCATTCCAACCCCCCCACCTCTCCTTTCTGATGTGATCCTGTTACATCCTTCCCAAACATAATTTTCAATATGTGGTGGCTCTTCCAAGTCTCTAAGGTGTGTTTCTGTAACCGCATAAACACCTATCTGTTCCTTGTTTAACTGTCCCTCAATCTCTAACCATTTTGCCTTTTTTCTGCCACCCTGCATGTTAATGTAACTAATTGCAACACGCGCCTTCTCCCTTCTTTTACCTTTTCTCTGTTTTTTTCGCTATACTACCTGTCAAAGAGTCCCCCTGGTTGTTTTCCTCATTACAAGCTACCATGGGCACCGAAGGGCCCGCGTGCCCCCCAAAAAAGCTACTGCGCGTCCTGCAAGACGCCAACCCACCTCATGGCCAAGCCTCCTATCGAAGTGTATTCCGTCTCTTCGAAAACCACCCCACCTGTGCACCTCTCTGTTTATTTCCACTACCTCGATGCCTTTCTCTCTACTCATCTGCCATATCTCTTTGTTTGCGTCGACAACCGCTCTTTGCAGGTTGCCGTCACGCACCGGTACCTCCGGTATTGTGCATACCACTATCTGCACCTGAGGGGAAATGGCGCGCATGTCATCGACCCCTTTCGCCAATGTGGTCGCTAGTTCGGCTGATTCGTTACTCAAGACGTCGTTTAGACCTCCCGCGATTATCACGAGGTTACGTCCATTAGACTTAGCTGCGAGTTTTGCGTTAGCTTGTCTCATCACTGATCCCAGCCTATGGCCCGGGAACTTTCCTATTAAAACTCGTTTGTCGCCTCTCACCCTTTCCTTGACTGCTTCTGCGCATGTAGCTAAATTCGAGTCCCCGGCGATTATCACATGATCCAACTTTTCTGTTGGACTCTCCCGCACCTGGCCACTGCACCTGTTACTAGCGCGTGCTACTGCTGTTGTTTTGTCCCCTCCCGTTCCCAAGACTACTTCGCGGAAAGTGGGTCCTGTGTCCCTTGCACCTGTCTTTTCCAAACCTGTTTCCCCCTTCGCGCCTACCACTGTGGGGGTCGATGCCCCGTTTTTCCCGCTGTCGCCTGCTTCCCTGTTCCCCGTGGCTACATTTGCTGGCATGGCTACCTTTGCTGGCATGGCTACCTTTGCCAATCCCTCCTCGGCTGACTTAAGCCTTTCCGCCATAGCCATCGTTTTTTCCCGCTCTGTCGCTACCGCTTTCTCCAGCTCTGATATTCTCACCTTGAGCTCATTCTGGGCGGCCATCATTATTTCCATCTTCGCCTCTAACTCGCATTGCTTACACTTGGCGTCAGCTCTCTCTGTCGTCTCATCCTCACAAACCTCTATTTTCCGCCCCATTCCGCATCCTGAACACTTTACGGTCTTTTTGACCATGGCTATAGAGCATTCACGCGGCAGATTAGATTAAAGCCAAACGATATCACAAAACTCCGCAAGTATGTTACACTTCAAAGCACCTGTGCACCTTTCAGCCACGTGGTGGCCAAAAAAACAAATATTAAAAAAAACACCCGAAGCGACTGTCACACCACTTTGTACCAACAGCACAAAGTTGTAAGCTCTATTAAGCTGCAATCTAGTGGCTTAACTAAACAAACAAGCTCGAATCATGCAAAAAAAAAAAAGCACTTATCTGACGCTGTCATTCCGGAGCCCACGAAAAACACGTCCGTCCTCTAGCAGCACCACTGCGTGCGTCCCGCCGCCTTGAACGGCGGGCGCCATCTAGTGAGCATTCTTGAAATCACCGGAGAGAGCGCAGCTGCGCCTAGCGTGGTGGGCGCCGCCTTGAGCGGCAGCGCGCCATCTAGTGAGCATTCTTGAAATCACCGAAGATAGCGCAGCTGCGCTCCTGGCGGGACCAATGAGAAGTAATGTACATGCCGTATACGCCGGCGGACACCCCGGGCATTGACAAGGCGCGAGCATAAGACGGTAGGCGAGCAAGCTCCCAAATGAAATTACGGATGGTGACGCCACCTTTTAATTCCCGATCAAACGCGTCATAGATTTTGACGGCGTGTGCTAGGTCCTACTCAGTTCCAATCGGTAAAAATGAAGTGCGTTGTCTTCTGAGGGGGCCATAGACTTAACATACGAACTTCAGTAAAACTTCTATTGGGCCTAGATGGTACATAGCATTTAAGAAGAGATGTTCAGCGCAAATCAAGACGGACCACAAAGAATAGAAGAGACAAGCACTGGCGCTTGTCCAGTGCTTGTTGCTTCGATGCGCCAGTGCTTGTCTCTTCTATTCTTTGTGGTCCGTCTTGATTTGCGATGAACATCTCTTCTTGAATAACATACTAAGCTTCAGGAAATTTCGACAAGCCAAAGTCGCCAAAATACGAAAAATACGCTTTGAAATCCGTGTTGTCACGCGTGGAGAATTTGGCGCGAAATTTAAAAATGTAACTTTGTCCTTTGTTTTCTCCTTCATTAATGCATCTGTGTTTGTGAAACTAACGACATTAGATTTCTCAGAGTACAATTCATCAATCTAAGCCGATTCATTGTTTCACTTTCGTGTCCATTAAAACTTCAATAGAGAGCGCAATAAAAACAATGGGGAGAGTGTATTGTGTCTCTGAAAGAAGGAGGCAGTCATGGTGGCTAGAGCTGCGCCAACCAAAAAAGCAGGCGGTTTATTTCGAGCTCTTTTTAAAGCGAGCGATATGAAGAGAGCGAAAGGGAACAAAGGAGGACAGACTGAGTGTGACGTACAGTCACACTGATAAGCTGCAATCAGATACATCTTCTCTTGCTGATTCAATAAAAAAAACATGTTAGGAAACTTGGTGAAAGTTTGTGTCGTAATGCAATCGTCGAGGTTCCGTACGTTTCCTGGTCGACTTTCGTACATCAGAAAAGTTGTCACCTTCATGGTCCGCACCTTGCGTTATAGTTGTGGGCTCCACCATGCCTTGTTGGTCTCGGTGCGCTTGTTCTCCCGGTGTATTGCAGTCGTGGCTTTTGTCCCGATCGAACCTGTTTTCGGGGCTTTCGGTGTCCTGGTCTTGATCCTCGCTTGTACCGTTTCCGGGTATGCGCAGCAGGTGTTGCCTGTTTCGCCTCAGCATCCGCTGGTCCTCCGTCTTCACCATGCAAGATCTTGGTGCTGCTTGCTCGCTTACTGTCGCTGTGCGTGACCAGTCTCCATTATAAATGCGCACTGAAGTTCCACTTTCGAGCGGTGGTAGTGCCTTTCCCTTCGAAGACTGGCGATGCTTTTACACTGTAGTTCCGGGATCATCTTGGTACTTGGGAAGGGTCGTGCGAAGGTGCCGGCCTTGCAGTAGTTCGCCCGGAGAGCAACCATCTCCTAGTGGGGATGACCGATATGCCAAAAGACCCAACCAAAAGTACCCATGGGAGTCATTGGCCTTTTTTAGGATGCGCTTAACAATCTGGACCCCCTTTTCTGCCAGTCCATTTGACCGCGGGAATTCTGGACTCGATGTGATGTGCTGAAAGTCATATTTTTGCGCGTACTCTCGGAAATCTTGCAATCCAAACTGGGGCCCATTGTCGGTCAGTACATACTTGAACCAGGATACCGTACCGTGAGAAAATGCCAGATATTTTATCTATTACTTCTTTGGCCGTTGTGCTTCTTAGCCTCTCTACGTCAGGGAAATTGGAGTGGGCATCATATACAACGACATAGGAGGCTCCCCCGAACTGAAAAAGGTCAATTCCCACTCGGTGACATGGCCTGTCCGAGGTTGGCTGCACGAGAAGGGGCTCACTCGGCTGCTTGTATGCATACCTCTGGCAAGTACTGCACCCCCGAATGAAGGAGTCAATCGCACTGCTGAGTCCAGGCCAGAATACCAATCTGCGTGCTCTTGCCTTGCATTTATTTAGTCCGAGGTGTCCATCATGTATTCGTCGAAGAATTTCTCCTCTCATTGATTTGGGAATTACCACTTTGCAGCCCTTGAGTACTGCTCCTTCTACCACCGACAGCTCTCCGGCAAAGGGCTTGAGTTCACCTTCGATGGCTTCACCCCATGAGATTCGTTCTCTCACCTCGCTCAAATACGGGTCGTTCCTGGTTTCCTTTTCCAGGCGTACTTTCATTGGCGTGCTTACGATGCCGGAGACGAGCTCTGTCGCATGGATGTCGACGTCTGTCAAGGCACTCGATGACTGCGATGGCACAGGTGCACGCGAGAACATGTCCGCGAGAACCAGGTCCTTGCCAGGCACGAACTGCAAAGTGTAATCATATTGCAAAATCCTGATCAAAAAAATTACAGCATATCCACGGGTGAATGATGAAGAGCTTGGGCGAAGCTCCTGAAGCAATCATGGTCTCGGGATTCGCTTCTCGTTGAGCCCGTTTCGCAGCGGCGTCCTTGGCGCGCACCGTCATGGGATCCGCCTGGCTGTCGCCAAGCGAGCGCCCGCCGCTGCGCATCGTCCACGCTCCGCCGACGATCCGACACGTACGGCGACGATCCAGGAGAATGATAGAGGCGCTCGCTCCCCGCGCATCCCCGCGCAGCCCGCGCAGCTGCCAATCGGAGAGCAGCGGCACTTCCAGCGCAATCTAGTGTCGATTCACACAAGCGCCATATTGCACACAATTCTACTGGACCAACGCCATCTAGGAAATGAGACGAGAAATGGTGATGACGACACAGACTGCGTACAGCGCCATCTAGAATATCGTCCCTGAACTGCAGTTTGTATGCACTTCTATGAGACAGCGCCATCTATTGCATCATACGGGAGATCCGTTTACGCCGGACAACGGAGACGTGACAAGGTTAGACTAAGAGGAGCTACGCCCCTAAAACACTGCAATCGTGTTGGCATGTCTCCAATGCCTTTTTGAGAAATGGCCAGCAGGGGCCTATGGTCAGTTTTGATCCATACCTTTCGACCATAAACAAAACGATGGAACTTCTCGCATGCAAACACTATACCGAGCGTTTCCTTTTCGATTTGCGAGTAACGGGTCTCGCAATCGGTTAATGTTCTTGATGCATACGTCACTGGGCTCCAGTCATTGCCATGTTTCTGCAGTAGCGCCGCGCCTAAACCGGTCCTCGAAGCGTCCGCAGTGATCTTAGCATCCTTCTTCTCATCGAAGAGTGCGAGTAAAGGTGGGTTTGTTAACGTGTCGCACACTGCTTCTCATTCACGCTGATGCGCTGTGGTCCATTCAAACGTGACGTTTTCTTTCACAAGCCCCGCAGCAAGATTGTCTTATCACTCAGCGACGGCACATATTTGCGAAAGTAGTTCACAACGGCCATCATTCTGCGCACAGTGTGCCTATCTGTGGGTCTTGGCAGTGAACGGACGCTTTCAAGCAGGTTGCGACTCGGACGTATTCCATGGTCACCTATCTCATCACCCAGGAACTCAATTTCTTTCAAGCCAAAAACGCATTTCCGCAGGTTAAAAGTCAGACCCGCTTTTTGCGCCCGCTTCAGCACGGCCTGTAGGCGTTCGTTGTGCTGATCCTCGCTGTCACCCCACACTAAAATGTCGTCTATGTATATGCGGACACCTGCCAATCCCTCAAATATTAAATGCGAAGCATTTGTTAGCGAACCTTTGGCACTTTGAGCGTTTCTATCTACGTATCTATCTATCTATCTATCTAGCCGCCTACGTCTGGGTGCTCTCATGATCGCCTCCTTAACTTGGTGTAGACCAAAATTGGCATGGGAGGGTAAGAGCATTCGACGAATCTGACTGTCGGGTCATGACATGAAAAACGTGGAAATCCTGTCGCGTACATCGTCAAACACTCTCCTCCAGACACGTGTGGCACATACCCGTTTACCACGGGCCGCGGTGTACGGGTATGCGTCACAGGTGACTGACAGTTTACTTGTGCCCAGGAACGGCAAGAACAGACATTGGTAATTTAAATGAGAGAGTGTTAATAAAACCGACATCACCAGCGTTGATGCGACGAATGGAAAGAATAAGAATTAGGATCCCAGCAGGAATCGAACCCAAGTATTCTGCGTGGCAATCAGGTATTCTACCACAGAGCCACGCCAGGCACATAAACTGGTTTGCAAAAACAGCCTATGCAGGCGTAAAGGCGGTGCAACGTCAGTTGTGTTGGTTGTGGTGCCTATCCGATTTTACAACAAAGCAGTAAGCACTACATATGCACTGCTTCGATACAGGCGTCATATCAGATTAACGTCTGCGGTTCTAGTGTTAGCTCCGCTTTTATAGCAGTCTAATAAACACTCCATTTGTATTCCTATTATTCAGCAAGCTATATTGAAGCATGGCTGACACCGACGAAATACAGTAACGAAAGTTACGTGTGATATTCACATGATTACACCATAAAGTGCACCTAGTTTCGATAATACTGACGTATGTACTCCAACGTGAGGGCCGACGTTACGTTGCACCATAAGTTACCCTATAAACGCCACTGCTGTCGACCTGCCTGATAAGCCCACAAGGTGCACATAGCTACTACACTGACAAAAACACGTCGATCCATCTCGTAACGCTTGGTTCAAAGCCATAAAGTAGAGCATAGACGTACTCGCTGACTGCTTCGCATGAAACCAATTCCCACAACGCGTGGCATCTGCCGGATTTTTCTGTTAGCGTTTTCTGGAAAACTTCGCTTGCTGACGAAATTCCGAACGGAAGGCACGAGAAGCGGTACCGCCCGAACGGCGTCGCAAAAGTGCACACTCGTGATGTAGCTGCGTCCAATGGAATTCGATGAAAACCCGCCTTGGCATCTAGGCGCGAAAAACATTTTGCACTTTTTTCATTTCATTTTATTTCCTTAAAGACCCCTCTTGGGGGTGTTACATAAGGGGTGGATATATATCTAAATTGTACAAATAACCACATGTTAATTGCGCGACAGGTGATGTGCTACATTTAGCAGGAATAAAGTCGGGCATGTAGTGGCGGCAATGCTGTGGGAAAGGTCGTTCCATTCAGCAGATGCACGTGGGAAGAAGGAGCCAGAAAATGTCGTGGTGTGGCTGCGTGGTCTGGTGACTTGCAAGGCATGACCGGTACGATGAGATATGCGGGCTGGAGGGGTGATAAAGTCTGGGCGGTCACGTGAGCTGTAATAGAACTTGTGGAACAGGGCTAATGTAGCAATGCGGCGACGAAGTGCAAGAGTTGATAGAGATGATTCTGTTTTCAATGATGACACACTGACATGATACGAATATGAAGAATGAATAAATCGTACCGCGCGGTTCTGCAATGCCTCAAGTGAATTTGTTAGATAAGCCTGAGGCGGGCTCCAAACAGCAGCGGCATACTCAAGTTTTGGTCTGATGATGGATTTGTAGGCTAGCAGTTTTAAATGATTAGGAGCGTGACGTAAATGCCGTTTTAGAAATCCGAGCGATTTGTTAGCACCCGTGATTATGTTCGTGACATGCGCACCCCACGTTAGATCATGTGACAGTGTTACACCTAGGTACTTGTAAGATTGTACTGCGTCCAAGGCAACGTTACCGATTGTGTAAGGGAAGGTTAAGGGGTTTTGACGACGCCAGAACGACAATGACTTGCATTTTGTTGGGTAAGTGTCATGAGCCACTGACCACACCATGCTTGAATAGAGTTAAGGTCATCTTGAAGTGCTTGCTGCTCAGATGGGCTAGTAATGGTGCGATAAATGACGTATAAAGACGTTTATTAGCGGGCACTCGGCGACGATAAACGACTGCGACAGTCAAGGCGGGGTGCCGACTCTGAGCGCGAGGAGCGTGCTGTCCCAGAAGAGCGGAAGAGGACGACCCACTAGTAAGCGCTCGAGAGGGCGACCCATTAGAGGCTTCCAACGCTTCGCTACAATTACCCCGGGTACGAAAAGGGAGCCGCCTGGCGACCTAACTGCTTGTCACTATGAGCGGGTCATGGTAGGGTTTCAGGCGCTCCACGTTGACAATATCGCGCCCTCGACGGCGCATGTCCGAAGATGGTTCAAGGGGTTCGATCACGTAGTTGACCGGGGACGTGCGTTCGACGACACGGTAGGGGCCGTCGTATTTCGGCAGTAGTTTTGAAGAGAGGCCAGGTGCAGTGGTAGGGACCGAGAGCCATACGAGTGCTCCAGGGAGGAACGTGGGCGCAGAAGTGGTGGTGTCACCGCGAATGCTCTTCTGCCGCTCTTGGTCATTCGTAGTAAATGTCTTGGCAAGCTCCCGACACTCCTCAGCGAGTCTTGCTGTGGCAGAAATAGGCGCACACTCAGACGGGTCCGGCTTGTAGGGAAGGATTGTGTCGATCGTGTGCGACGGGTGCCTGCCGTACAATAAGAAAAAGGGCGAGAAACCAGTAGTGCTCTGCGGGGCGGTATTATAGGCGTAGGTGACAAAAGGCAGAATGGCATCCCAATTTGTGTGATCGGCGGCGACGTACATCGAGAGCATGTCGCCGAGCGTGCGGTTAAAGCGTTCGGTGAGGCCATTCGTCTGCGGGTGGTAAGCAGTAGTTTTCCGGTGAACAACGTTGCACTCTTTGAGAATGGCTTCGACGACTTCGGACAAGAAGACACGACCTCGATCGCTGAGCAGCTCCTGGGGTGGACCGTGGCGCAGCATGAATCGGTGCAGCAGGAAGGAGGCAACATCGCGCGCTGTAGCCGCTGGGAGGGCGGCAGTTTCGGCGTATCGCGTAAGGTGGTCAACAGCGACGATGGCCCAGCGGTTACCAGCCGACGTTAGAGGAAGTGGTCCATACAAATCGATGCCAACGCGCCCAAACGGCCGGTCAGGGCAAGGCAGAGGTTGCAGACCTGCCGGCGACAGGTGCGTTGAAGTTTTGCGGCGCTGACAATCGATGCAGGAGCGAACGAACTTCTGCACGTAGCGGTACATCCCTCGCCAAAAGTACCGTTGGCGAATGCGGTGGTAGGTTTTCGATACCCCAGAGTGTGCACACTGCGGGTCAGAGTGGAACGACTCGCATATGTCAGAACGCAGACTGCGGGGTATTACGAGTAGCCACTGGCGGCCGTCGCCGTAATTGCGTCGGTGGAGGAGGTCGTCGCGAACGGCGAAATGGTGCGCTTGACGACGCAATGCGCGAGTGGATGGTGTCGCCGATGGATCACTCAACAAGGCTATCAGCGAGGCAATCCAGTGATCCTTGCGCTGTTCAGTGGCGATGGTTTGAATGTCGATAGACGAAACGGCATTGTGAGACACTGAGCTGGAAGTATTGTCGTCAGGCAAGGGGAGCGCGAGAGTGCGTCGGCGTCAGCATGCTGGCGTCCGTTGCGGTACAGCACGCGGATATCGTAGTCCTGTAGGCGAAGTGCCCAGCGGGCGAGGCGGCCTGAGGGATCCTTCAATGACGACAACCAGCATAGTGCATGATGGTCGGTGATGACATCAAATGGGCGACCATACAAATAAGGTCGGAATTTCGTAAGGGCCCAGATGATCGCGAGGCATTCCTTTTCGGTGACGGTGTAATTGGTCTCGGCTTTAGTAAGCGTACGACTTGCATATGCCACGACATATTCAGGGAACCCTGGTTTGCGCTGCGCAAGGACAGCGCCAAGGCCAACACCGCTAGCGTCTGTGTGTACCTCTGTAGGGGCCGCAGGGTCGTAGTGGCGTAGTATGGGAGGCGACGTCAACAAACGACGGAGGTTTGCGAAAGCGTCGTCGCACTCCGACGACCACGAATGGAGGGGCCCGTTACTTCCGAGAAGCTTCGTGAGTGGCGATATGATAGTCGCGAAATTTCGAATGAAGCGCCGAAAGTAGGAACACAGTCCTACGAAACTGCGCAGGTTCTTTGACGGACGTAGGTTTGGGGAACTCAGTCACGGCCCGAAGCTTGGCGGGATCAGGAAGAATTCCGTCCTTGGACACGACGTAGCCGAGGATTGTCAGCTGCCGTGCTGCAAACCGGCACTTCTTTAGATTCAGTTGCAGACCGGCGTCGCTCAAACGCGTCAAAACATGCCGTAGGCGTTGAAGATGCGTGGAGAAGTCCGGAGCAAACACGACGACGTCGTCGAGGTAGCACAAGCACGTGTGCCATTTCAGGTTGCGCAGAACGGTATCCATCATGCGCTCAAAGGTGGCGGGCGCATTACACAGCCCAAACGGCATGACGTTAAATTCGTACAGGCCGTCGGGCGTGACAAAGGCGGTCTTCGGTCGAGCGTCATCAGCCATAGGTACTTGCCAGTACCCTGAGCGCAAATCGAGAGATGAAAAGAATTCGGCGCCTTGCAAGCTGTCAATCGCGTCGTCTATTCGCGGCAGTGGATACACGTCCTTACGAGTGATCTTGTTGAGTCGCCTGCAGTCCACACAGAACCGCACAGAACCGTCCTTCTTCGCAACAAGAACGACAGGAGACGCCCAGGGGCTGTTAGAGGGTCGAATGACATCACGTCGAAGCATGTCGTCGACTTGCTCGGTGATTACACGGCGTTCGGCAGGAGATACGCGATATGGACGTTGCCGCAGTGGCAGGTGGTCGCCAGTGTCGATGCCATGCGTAACGGCCGACGTGCGGCCGAGAGAAGTTTGAGCGACATCGAAAGAAGGGCGAAATTCTTCCAACAGGTCCAAAAGCTGGGAACGCTGGACCTGCGTAAGGTTGTCAGCTATGGAGGAACCAAATACGTCAGCGTGTGATGAACCAGACGTCGAAACAGCACTGAGCGTGCTCGAACTTCGGCCGTGCGAATCATCGGGCTCGTCCATAACTTGTGCGTCTTCGAGGGGTTCTACGCTGCCCAGACATTCCCCTCGCACCAACGTAACACTGTACGGGGAGGGGTTGATTACATAAATAGAGGTGCTGCCCTGGGTGACTTGAACGGTCGCGAAAGGCACCAGCAAGCCTTTCCTCGTGCAAACACGGTCATATGGCGAGAGGAGTGCAACGGTGTCGGATAGGCTGGCGCAGTAGACTGACACCGCCGTTGACGAGTTTGCAGGTACTTTTATGTCGTCTTTGACGAGTATCTTGCTCGCAGCCGATGGACTGTCTGCCGGCGTCAAATTAGAGAATGGTGAGAGCTCTATTTCGGCGGGTGCGCAATGAATTACGGCGTCGTGACGGGAGAGAAAATCCCATCCGAGGATGACGTCGTGAGAGCATGCAGGAATTATGATCAATTCGACGGCGTAGATAGCGTCCTTAATCATGACGCGGGCTGTGCATACCGCTGTAGGGTGAATGCTTTGGGCGCTGGCTGTACGGAGGGAGAGCCCGGAAAGTGGCGTCGTCACTTTTCGCAGTATTCGGCTGAGCTTTGCGTCCATAACGGATACGGCGGCTCCAGTGTCGATAAGGGCAGATGCACGAACACCGTCCACAAACACGTCTATCACGTTCGATGGGCTTCGCTGAGGGCTTTCGCAGTTCGACAGCATCGCAGCCCTTGCCTCGTGGACTGCGACGACTAGTTTTCCTGGTCTCGTGGGACCAGACGTGGCCGCATCGGTGACAGCGAGCGGCGTCGTGGTGACGGGGAACGGCGGGTAGATGGAGCGGGGCGAGACGTCGGCGACAGTGGCGTAGGTGGGTCGTAATATGAGCGGTTCGCCGGGCTGGTGGCAGGCGACGCGACTCTAGGCGGCTGCACGCGATTGCAATACCGCGCCACGTGGCCGGCGTAACCGCATGCGAAGCATATGGGGCGGTTGTCAGGTGTGCGCCATCGGTTCGCTGGGGCAGGGCCCGCCCATGGTGCAGGACGGGATTGACGGGGCGGCAACTGATAGGACTGGACGGTGGGCTGCAGTCGTGGCCTGTGCGTGACGTCGGCGCAGGTTACCGGCACATCCGCTTCGAAAGAATGAGGTCGAGCGGAGGCTTCGGCGTAAATGTGTGGGGCAGCCGTAGGGATTGCTGGGGGCGTTCTTGCGACCACTTGGGCGTAACTCAAGGGTGGAGGAGCGGTATGGTGCTGGTGGTACTCGGGCATGACCTCTGCGATTTCTTGCTCAATTGCTCGACGGAGCGGAGGCAGAAGGGTGGTCGACGGCTGTTGGACGTACTGCGGGCGAGCAAAGTCCAGCAGAGAGAATTGGCGCGCGATTTCCTCGCGCACGAATGTCTTCATCTCTGCGAGCAACGCGGAGTGGTCGGATATGGTCGACAAGCCAGCGAGCTCGGCGTCGCGTGATGGAGAGCGACGGGTCATCGATCGCTGCCGGCGCAGCTCCTCATAGCTTTGGCAGAGCGTTATGACCTCAGCCACTGTGCTGGGGTTCTTGGCGAGCAGCATGGTGAAGGCGTCGTCGTCGATGCCTTTCATGATGTGCCGGATCTTGTCTGATTCGGACATGGTGGCGTCGGCTTTCTTACAGAAATCGAGGACGTCTTCAATGTAACTGGTGAATGATTCACCGGCCTGCTGAGCGCGTTCACGTAAGCGCTGTTCGGCCTGCAGCTTACGAACTGCAGGGCGGCCAAACACATTGATAATGTCGGTCTTGAAGTCGGACCACGTTGTAAAATCTGATGCGTGGTTGTTGTACCACAAGCCCGCCACACCCGCGACGTAGAAAACGAGGTTAGTCAGCTTTCCTGCCTCGTCCCATTTATTGGGGACACTCACGCGCTCGTAAATCGCGAGCCAGTCCTCCACGTCGGTGCCATCTGCGCCAGTGAAGACCGGAGGGTCGCGGATACGAGGCACACCTGGGCAGGAGGTCGGTGTAGGCGGGGCCGTTTGCTGGGAGGCGTCTTGAGGCATCGTAGGCGGCAGGGTACGGGATCGAAGAGCCAGGGGCATCGAATGAGGGCCGAAGTTGTTGTGAAAGCCCAGCACCCTCCACCAAATTATAAAGACGTTTATTAGCGGGCACTCGGCGACGATAAACGACTGCGACAGTCAAGGCGGGGTGCCGACTCTGAGCGCGAGGAGCGTGCTGTCCCAGAAGAGCGGAAGAGGACGACCCACTAGTAAGCGCTCGAGAGGGCGACCCATTAGAGGCTTCCAACGCTTCGCTACAGACGCAATTATCGGCGAACATACGAAGGTGACATGAAACGTGCAAAGGTAAGTCGTTAATGTAGATCAAGAACAACAGAGGGCCCAATACAGAACCCTGAGGGACACCGGCCGTTACTGGAAGAGGGTTAGACATGTGTTCATTAACAAAAACCGATTGTGAGCGGTCCCTTAGAAATGCTTCAATCCAATTAAGAACGCTAGGGTTAATGTTTAAGGCAGAAAGTATAAAAAGAAGAAGCTGATGCGACACTTTATCAAACGCTTTCGCGAAATCTAAAAAGATGGAATCAGTTTGTTGATTACAATCTAAGTTTAAGTGTAAATCATGAAGGAAGTTAGCGAGCTGAGTTTCACAGGAGAAACCTTTTACGGAAACCATGTGTGAAATG